>NC_068433.1:11953633-11978633 GCF_023373465.1 Oncorhynchus keta
TTTGTATGTTTATGGGGTTTCTTTAGTCTAGGTGTTTATATGTCTATGGTTGCCTAGATTGGTTCTCAATCAGAGGCAGCTGTTTATCGTTGTCTCTGATTGGGGACCATATTTAGGTAGCCATATGCCCTGGATAGTTTGTGTGTTATTGTCTATGTGTAGTTGCATGTCAGCACTAGTTGTTTATAGCGTCACGGTCGTTTATTTTCGTTCGTGTTTTTTTGTTAATAAGAATGTATTCTAATCACGCTGCACCTTGGTCTCATCGTTAGGACGAACGTGACAGAGACAAACAAGTCCTCATGAATTTACAAAGAAACAGAGATTTTCACCTCCCACAAGGCTGGAGGTGTGGTGCTGGTTTCTCATATTTCATGTTCCAAATTCATTGTCTTTGAATAAGTTTATGGCCAAGCAGAGTGACCCTAAAATCTACTTTATATTCAAATCCAGATTTCCAGATCAATTGCATTTATATGGAGGAATCCATCTCTTTCATGAATGTACAACAGGCATAAAATATAATCCAAATATCGCAGATATTCATCTCTATGACGATATTCTAACAATCTGACACATTAGACGCCCACTGCTTGTCAATGAGAAGCAGAAGTCTTTCTTAGTGTAGTTTAAGCTACCAGTGTTTAGCATGTGAGTTTGCTGCTTCCAATAAGGCCAAGAATTTGGGGGAAGTGAAGTCATGTGTCCTTATAAAATGGTCTGGGGCACTTCAAAAGGGCCTGAGTTGATTGTAACCATGTGGCACAGCCATGGTCCAGCCGAGACTATTCTATTGGAGGAAATGGGGGTCTGTCTCTCTCTCTCACACTCACTCAGCCGGACCAGCATGCACTGCTCCAGGCACGCACCTGTTGAGGGGATACTGTGTCGTTCACTTCCTGTCAGGACAATAAATAAGGCTTGGGGTGATGGAGGGGTCCAAGATGATTTGTTAACCAGATGTTCCTATAGGGGGCAGCATCTCATGTAAGGGGTACAGTAGCAGTTTAGGCCTAAAGCAGATACACTATGAAGAGAACTCAACAACTGAAGGAGTACTCTTGACACACAAAGAATACAATGTGCTATGAAGAGCCTCCACTGTGTGCCCATCCCATAACTCTCTCTCTCTTTCTCTCCCTCTCTCCTTTTTTTCTACCTCTCTTTCTCCAGAGCCCAGCGAATGGATGTTCAGGCAGTGTAGGCCTGGGCCACAGATGACCTGCTCCTCAATCACCTTGCTCTCACTCTGCTCCGTCGCTGACCGACACAAACCCACAGTGCAGCTCTCCCACAGCCAGAGAACAATCTGAGCTATGAACCACTAAAGACCATGGGGCCCTGCCATCTAGGTCCCCCCCCCCACACACACACACACACACACACACACACACAGGCAGGCATTTTTTCTTAGGTTAGTCGATAGTATGTCAGCAGTCAGTGTGGTCCAGATGGGCGGCCATCTTGGATTCCTCTTCCAGGACTCATGCTCCCCCGCCTAAAAATAGCCTGTTCCCTTAACCCACGGGGATTCCATGGTGCTCTGCAACATTCCAGGCAGGGTCCATCTGCGGGGCTGGCGGGGGTGGGAGATTAGAACGCTCGGGTTACTACCCCCGCAGGGGTGTTTTCTGGTGGACAACACATTCTTTTCTGGTGGACAACACATTCGACCTTGGGATGTTGGCTATCGCAAACCTCAAAGAGGATTTAGATCCTCTTCATTTAGGAATGATTTATTCTAACATGGATATTGACGAAGCCAGAAATGTCCAGAAAAGCTGGCATGTGCAGCAGCTAGATAGATAGGATAGAGACAACTGGCAGAATACCAAAATGGCAGAGAGAGAGAGAGTTGCTGAAGGTGAGGATGAAGAGCTTCTCTTCAGCTTGTGATATCATGCAGATCAACACAAATGATCACAATCAGATGTATTTATTAATTATTATTTTTATATTTTACCCATTTTTTTCTCCCCAATTTTGTGGTATCCAATTGGTAGTTACAGTCTTGTCTCATCGCTGCAACTCCCGTTTGGACTCGGGATTTGGACGAGAGCCATGCGTCCCCCTGAAACACAACCCAACCAAGCCACACTGCTTCTTGACACAATGCCCGCTTAACCCGGAAGCCAGCCGCACTAATGTGTAGGAGGAAACACCGAACACCTGGCGAACTTGGTTAGTGTCCATTACGCCCAGCCCGCCACAGGAGTCACTAGTGCGCGATGGGACAAGGACATCCCTGCCGGCCAAGCCCTCCCCTAACCCCGGACGACACTGGGCCAATTGTGCGCCGCCCCATGGGTCTCCCGGTCGCGGGCGGCTGCGACGGAGCCTGGACTCGAACCCAGAAACTCTATTGGCACAGCTAGCACTGCGATGCAGAGCCTTACGCCACTGCACCACTCGGAAAATGTATAATGTAAAAACTACAACTCAGGTTATGTGAGGTGACTCTGTCTTACAACCTCCCCTTTGGCGGATTCCAGAAAGGTTGTCACAAGAGCAATGCAGGCTCACAGATACACCTGTGCTGTCATGCCTGGCACTCAAGAGAATCCAAGATGGCGTAGCAGTCAGACGTCTTTCTCTTTGTCCTGTCGTGTCCCTTGTATATATCTTTTTATATATTTTTCTTCGCATATCTTCAAAAAGAAAAATCCTAAATCTCAACTTCTAAATACTCTCCTGCAACCCGCCTCACCCAATGTGGCGTGGATCAGTTTTTTCTTTCTAAAGTATTTCTATTTAATTCAGATCTGGAATCCCTCAACTAAGGCTAGCTGGCTAACTACCTACCAGCTATCCGTCAGCAAACCCCTGCTAGCGGTCATCAGCTAACCTTTAGCTCAGAAAGCTCTCGCCATTTCGTACAACGTAACTCAAACCAGAGAATAACGGACCTATTTTTATTTATTTCTATATCACCGGATTCCTACCGCAACCTCTGAACATTTTCATCTGGATCTTCACAACTAGCTAACCGCAATCCCGGGTGACTACTCCTGGCTAGCATTTCCATCCCGGAGCAAGCACCAATTAGCCTGAAGCTACTACCGAAGCAGACTCCTGGGCTACATATATCCGGACCCCTTCTACTGCCGGTACGGGGCACGGAACCCCGCCGATGCTCTACGACTGGAATACTGACATAATCTGCCCGAGGATTCCAACAGGCCCTTCAGGCACAACGTCCGCTGAAGGCCCATTCTGCTAACTGCGTCCTGCTAGCTGCCTAGAGATACTTGGAACCCTACTAATCCACGACTGACTTATCGACGTCACCGCACGAAGAGCTAAAAACAGACTTACCTCCATCGTGACATCCCCAAAGGCCCTTCTGCTAACTTGCTAGCCCCGGTCTGCTAACTGCTAGCTTGCTTGCCCCGATCTGCTAACTGCTTGCTTGCTAACCAGGTCTGCTAACTGCTAGCTTGCTAGCCCCGGTCTGCTAACTGCTAGCTTGTTATCCACGACCTACTAACTGCTAGCACCGGCCTGCTAAGTCTGAATCGCCGTGTTCCTAACCAGCCCAACCACTCACTGGACGCTTATGTTCACTTGGCTACACATTCCTCTCTCTAATATCAATATGCCTCATCCATTACTTTTCTGGTTAGTGATTACAGTCTTATTTCTCTATAGAGCCTCAAGCCCTGCTCAATATGCCTTAACCAACCATGCTGTTCCACCTCCTACATATGCGATGACATCACCTGGTTAAAACGTCTCTAGAGACTATATCTCTCTCATCATTACTCAATGCCTAGGTTTAACTCCAATGTACTCACATCCTACCTTACCTTTGTCTGTACACTATGCCTTGAATCTATGCTATCATTCCCAGAAACCTGCTCCTTTTACTCTCTGTCTCCGAACGTGCAAGACGGCCAGTTCGTGTAGCCTTTAGCCGTACCCTTATCCTACTCCCCTCATCTGTTCCTCTGGTGATGTTGAGGTTAATCCAGGCCCTGCAGTGCCTCGCTCCACTCCCACTCCCCAGGTGCTATCATTTGTTTACTTCTGTAACCGTAAAAGCCTTGGTTTCATGCATGTTAACATTAGAAGCCTACTCCCTAAATTTGTTTTACTCACTTCTTTAGCACACTCTGCCTACCCAGATGTCTTAGCCGTGTCTGATTCCTGGCTTAGGAAAACCACCAAAAACTCTGAAATCTCCATCCCTAACTATAACATTTTCTGCCAAGATAGAACTGCCAAAGGGGGTGGTGCATTCTACTGCAAAGATAGCCTGCAGAGTTCTGTCTTACTATCCAGGTCGGTACCCAAACAATTCGAGCATTGAGCATCTACTTCTAAAAATTCACCTTTCTAGAAACAAGTCTCTCACTGTTGCCGCTTGCTATAGACCACCCTCTCGGAAAGCTAAGGCCAGCTTTTTCAAACAGAAATTTGCATCCTGTAGTACAAACTCAAAAAAGTTCTGGGACACTGTAAAGTCCATGGAGAATAAGAGCACCTCCTCCCAGCTGCCCACTGCTCTGAGGCTAGGAAACTGTTACGTCACTGTAAAGCCCATGGAGAATAAGAGCACCTCCTCCCAGCTGCCCACTGCTCTGAGGCTAGGAAACTGTTACGTCACTGTAAAGTCCATGGAGAATGAGAGCACCTCCTCCCAGCTGCCCACTGCTCTGAGGCTAGGAAACTGTTACGTCACTGTAAAGTCCATGGAGAATAAGAGTACCTCCTCCCAGCTGCCCACTGCTCTGAGGCTAGGAAACTGTTACGTCACTGTAAAGTCCATGGAGAATAAGAGCACCTCCTCCCAGCTGCCCACTGCTCTGAGGCTAGGAAACTGTTACGTCACTGTAAAGTCCATGGAGAATAAGAGCACCTCCTCCCAGCTGCCCACTGCTCTGAGGCTAGGAAACTGTTACGTCACTGTAAAGTCCATGGAGAATAAGAGCACCTCCTCCCAGCTGCCCACTGCTCTGAGGCTAGGAAACTGTTACGTCACTGTAAAGTCCACGGAGAATAAGAGCACCTCCTCCCAGCTGCCCACTGCTCTGAGGCTAGGAAACTGTTATGTCACTGTAAAGTCCACAGAGAATAAGAGCACATCCTCCCAGCTGCCCACTGCTCTGAGGCTAGGAAACTGTTACGTCACTGTAAAGTCCACAGAGAATAAGAGCACCTCCTCCCAGCTGCCCACTGCTCTGAGGCTAGGAAACTGTTACGTCACTGTAAAGTCCATGGAGAATAAGTACACCTCCTCCCAGCTGCCCACTGCTCTGAGGCTAGGAAACTGTTACGTCACTGTAAAGTCCACGGAGAATAAGAGCACCTCCTCCCAGCTGCCCACTGCTCTGAGGCTAGGAAACTGTTACGTCACTGTAAAGTCTATGGAGAATGAGAGCACCTCCTCCCAGCTGCCCACTGCTCTGAGGCTAGGAAACTGTTACATCCCTGTAAAGTCCATGGAGAATAAAAGCACCACCTCCCAGCTGCCCACTGCTCTGAGGCTAGGAAACTGTTACGTCACTGTAAAGTCCATGGAGAATAAGAGCACCTCCTCCCAGCTGCCCACTGCTCTGAGGCTAGGAAACTGTTACGTCACTGTAAAGTCCATGGAGAATAAGAGCACCTCCTCCCAGCTGTCCACTGCTCTGAGGCTAGGAAACTGTTACGTCACTGTAAAGTCCATGGAGAATAAGAGCACCTCCTCCCAGCTGCCCACTGCTCTGAGGCTAGGAAACTGTTACGTCACTGTAAAGTCCATGGAGAATAAGAGCACCTCCTCCCAGCTGCCCACTGCTCTGAGGCTCGGAAACTGTTACGTCACTGTAAAGTCCATGGAGAATAAGAGCACCTCCTCCCAGCTGCCCACTGCTCTGAGGCTAGGAAACCGTTACGTCCGTCGTCAATTGAACGAGACCAAAGCGCAGCGTAGAAAATGTTCATCGTACTTTATTAAATGAACACCAAAAAACAACAAAATATAAACGAACGTAAAGCTCTGTAGTGCTAAACAGCAACTATACAAAGACAAGATCCCACAACATAGGGTGGAAAACAGGCTGCCCAGACACAATGATAGACAGCTGCCTCTGATTGGGAATCATACCCGGCCAACAAAGAAATAGAAAACTAGAATGCCCACCCAAATCACACCCTGACCTAACCAAATAGAGAAATAAAAAGGCTCTCTAAGGTCAGGTTGTGACAGAAACACTGTCACCACCGATAAATCCACTATAATTGAGAATTTCAATAAGCATTTCTCTACGGCTGGCCATGCTTTCCACCTGGCTACCCCTACCCCAGCCAATTGCCCGGCACCCTCCAAAGCAACCCGCCAAAGTCCCCACCATTTCTCTTTCACCCAAATCCAGATAGCTGATGTTCTGGAAGAGCTGCAAAATCCGGACCCTACAAATCAGCCGGGCTAGACAATCTGGACCCTCTCTTTCTAAAATGATCTGCTGAAATTGCAAAATTGTTGCAACCCCTATTACTAGCCTGTTCAACCTCTCTTTCGTATCGTCTGAGATTCCCAAACATTGGAAAGCTGGTCATCCCTCTCTTCAAAGGGGGTGACACTCTAGACCCAAACTGCTACAGACCTATATCTATCCTACCCTGTCTTTCTAAGGTCTTCGAAAGATCTTGGCCAAATTAATTACTTAAAAATCATACAATGTGATTTTCTGGATTTTCGTTTTAGATTCCGTCTCTCACAGTTGAAGTGTACCTATGATACAAATTACAGACCTCTACATGCTTTGTAAGTAGAAAACCTGCAAAATAGGCAGTGTATCAAATACTTGTTCTCCCCACTGTATATATATATATCACAGATCACTGCACCTGTACATAGCCCATCTGTAAACAGCCCATCTATCTACCTCATCCCCATACTGTATTAATGTATTTATCTGGCTCCTTTGCACCCCAGTATCTCTACTTGCACTTTAATCTTATGCACATCTACCATTCCAGTTTTTAACTGCTATATTGTAATTACTTCGCCACCATGGCCTATTTATTGCCTTAACTTCCATATCTTACCTCATTTGCACTCACTGTATATAGACTTTTTTTTCCTACTGTATTATTGACTGTATGTTTTGTTTATTCCATGTGTGACTCTGTGTCGAATTGCTATGCTTTATCTTGGCCAGGTCGCAGTTGCAAACAAGAACTTGTTCTCAACTAACCTACCTGGTTAAATAAAGGTGAAATAAAACATTTAAAAATCTGACATGCATTTGACCTATGACCTATAACCTCAAGGTCAAATACCACAGAGAGCTTTGGTCTCTGACCTTGCATGGAAATTAACCCTAGAACGAATTCCTTTTAAAGGTAGTTCATACTGAATCACCATAGACAAAGCAAGAGTGAGAGACAATGTGAAAGAGATCGCTAAGAGGATAGGGTCTCTAGGAAAGAGTCTCATACACATTCTTCTAAATCCAATATTTCTCAATATTAGTTTTGTTTCAGACCTTTTGATTCCCATCCTGCACATGGAAGATAAACTTTGACATTAACGTGAAGTCATGTGTTGCTGCAACATCCAGCAGGTGTTTCTAGAAGAAGAAAACAAATTCACGTGTCAAATTACAATTTGGAAGGATATCAAATGATGATGCCCCGAAGCCATTGACTTATAAGTGCCATTCCATCTCACTGTCTCTCTCTCTCCCTCACCATGTCAAGTTCCCCCATGTCACCCTGCTCAAGATGTCTTCATCAGGGTAACACAGTCTAATAACCAAGCTGTCTTCATCAGGGTAACATAGTCTAATAACCAAGCTGTCTTCATCAGGGTAACAGTCTAATAACCAAGCTGCCTTCATCAGGGTAACAGTCTAATAACCAAGCTGTCTTCATCAGGGTAACAGTCTAATAACCAAGCTGTCTTCATCAGAGTAACAGTCTAATAACCAAGCTGTCTTCATCATGGTAACAGTCTAATAACCAAGCTGCCTTCATCAGGGTAACAGTCTAATAACCAAGCTGTCTTCATCAGGGTAACAGTCTAATAACCAAGCTGCCTTCATCATGGTAACAGTCTAATAACCAAGCTGTCTTCATCAGGGTAACATAGTCTAATAACCAAGCTGTCTTCATCAGGGTAACAGTCTAATAACCAAGCTGTCTTCATCAGGGTAACAGTCTAATAACCAAGCTGTCTTCATCAGGGTAACATAGTCTAATAACCAAGCTGTCTTCATCAGGGTAACAGTCTAATAACCAAGCTGTCTTCATCAGGGTAACAGTCTAATAACCAAGCTGTCTTCATCAGGGTAACAGTCTAATAACCAAGCTGTCTTCATCAGGGTAACAGTCTAATAACCAAGCTGTCTTCATCAGGGTAACATAGTCTAATAACCAAGCTGTCTTCATCAGGGTAACAGTCTAATAACCAAGCTGTCTTCATCAGGGTAACAGTCTAATAACCAAGCTGTCTTCATCAGGGTAACATAGTCTAATAACCAAGCTGTCTTCATCAGGGTAACAGTCTAATAACCAAGCTGTCTTCATCAGGGTAACATAGTCTAATAACCAAGCTGTCTTCATCAGGGTAACAGTCTAATAACCAAGATGTCTTCATCAGGGTAACATAGTCTAATAACCAAGCTGTCTTCATCAGGGTAACAGTCTAATAACCAAGCTGTCTTCATCAGGGTAACATAGTCTAATAACCAAGCTGTCTTCATCACGGTAACAGTCTAATAACCAAGCTGCCTTCATCAGGGTAACATAGTCTAATAACCAAGCTGCCTTCATCAGGGTAACAGTCTAATAACCAAGCTGTCTTCATCAGGGTAACAGTCTAATAACCAAGCTGTCTTCATCAGGGGGTAACCAAGCTGTCTTCATCACGGTAATATAGTCTAATAACCAAGCTGTCTTCATCAGGGTAACATAGTCTAATAACCAAGCTGTCTTCATCACGGTAACAGTCTAATAACCAAGCTGTCTTCATCAGGGTAATATAGTCTAATAACCAAGATGTCTTCATCAGGGTAACAGTCTAATAACCAAGATGTCTTCATCAGGGTAACAGTCTAATAACCAAGCTGTCTTCATCAGGGTAATATAGTCTAATAACCAAGCTGCCTTCATCAGGGTAATATAGTCTAATAACCAAGATGTCTTCATCAGGGTAACAGTCTAATAACCAAGATGTCTTCATCAGGGTAACAGTCTAATAACCAAGATGTCTTCATCAGGGTAACAGTCTAATAACCAAGATGTCTTCATCAGGGTAACAGTCTAATAACCAAGCTGTCTTCATCAGGGTAACATAGTCTAATAACCAAGCTGTCTTCATCAGGGTAACAGTCTAATAACCAAGCTGTCTTCATCAGGGTAACAGTCTAATAACCAAGCTGTCTTCATCAGGGTAACAGTCTAATAACCAAGCTGTCTTCATCAGGGTAACAGTCTAATAACCAAGCTGTCTTCATCAGGGTAACAGTCTAATAACCAAGCTGTCTTCATCAGGGTAACAGTCTAATAACCAAGCTGTCTTCATCAGGGTAACAGTCGAATAACCAAGCTGTCTTCATCAGGGTAACATAGTCTAATAACCAAGCTGTCTTCATCAGGGTAACATAGTCTAATAACCAAGCTGTCTTCATCAGGGTAACAGTCTAATAACCAAGCTGTCTTCATCAGGTAACAGTCTAATAACCAAGCTGTCTTCATCAGGGTAACATAGTCTAATAACCAAGCTGTCTTCATCAGGGTAACAAGTCAGGGTAAATAACCAAGCTGTCTTCATCAGGGTAAACAGTCTAATAACCAAGCTGTCTTCATCAGGGTAACAGTCTAATAACCAAGCTGTCTTCATCAGGGTAACAGTCTAATAACCAAGCTGTCTTCATCAGGGTAACAGTCTAATAACCAAGCTGTCTTCATCAGGGTAACATAGTCTAATAACCAAGCTGTCTTCATCAGGGTAACAGTCTAATAACCAAGCTGTCTTCATCAGGGTAACAGTCTAATAACCAAGCTGTCTTCATCAGGGTAACAGTCTAATAACCAAGCTGTCTTCATCAGGGTAACAGTCTAATGACCAAGCTGTCTTCATCAGGGTAACAGTCTAATAACCAAGCTGCCTTCATCAGGGTAATATAGTCTAATAACCAAGCTGTCTTCATCAGGGTAACAGTCTAATGACCAAGCTGTCTTCATCAGGGTAACAGTCTAATGACCAAGCTGTCTTCATCAGGGTAACAGTCTAATGACCAAGCTGTCTTCATCAGGGTAACAGTCTAATGACCAAGCTGCCTTCATCAGGGTAACATAGTCTAATAACCAAGCTGTCTTCATCAGGGTAACAGTCTAATAACCAAGCTGTCTTCATCAGGGTAAACAGTCATAATAACCAAGCTGTCTTCATCAGGGTAACAGTCTAATAACCAAGCTGTCTTCATCAGGGTAACAGTCTAATAACCAAGCTGTCTTCATCAGGGTAACAGTCTAATAACCAAGCTGTCTTCATCAGGGTAACAGTCTAATAACCAAGCTGTCTTCATCAGGGTAACAGTCTAATAACCAAGCTGTCTTCATCAGGGTAACAGTCTAATAACCAAGCTGTCTTCATCAGGGTAACATAGTCTAATAACCAAGCTGTCTTCATCAGGGTAACAGTCTAATAACCAAGCTGTCTTCATCAGGGTAACAGTCTAATAACCAAGCTGTCTTCATCAGGGTAACATAGTCTAATAACCAAGCTGTCTTCATCAGGGTAACATAGTCTAATAACCAAGCTGTCTTCATCAGGGTAACATAGTCTAATAACCAAGCTGTCTTCATCAGGGTAACAGTCTAATAACCAAGCTGTCTTCATCAGGGTAACATAGTCTAATAACCAAGCTGCCTTCATCAGGGTAACATAGTCTAATAACCAAGCTGTCTTCATCAGGGTAACATAGTCTAATAACCAAGCTGTCTTCATCAGGGTAACAGTCTAATAACCAAGCTGTCTTCATCAGGGTAACAGTCTAATAACCAAGCTGTCTTCATCAGGGTAACAGTCTAATAACCAAGCTGTCTTCATCAGGGTAATATAGTCTAATAACCAAGCTGTCTTCATCAGGGTAACAGTCTAATAACCAAGCTGTCTTCATCAGGGTAATATAGTCTAATAACCAAGCTGCCTTCATCAGGGTAATATAGTCTAATAACCAAGCTGTCTTCATCAGGGTAACAGTCTAATAACCAAGCTGTCTTCATCAGGGTAACAGTCTAATAACCAAGCTGTCTTCATCAGGGTAACAGTCTAATAACCAAGCTGTCTTCATCAGGGTAACAGTCTAATAACCAAGCTGCCTTCATCAGGGTAATATAGTCTAATAACCAAGCTGTCTTCATCAGGGTAACAGTCTAATAACCAAGCTGCCTTCATCAGGGTAATATAGTCTAATAACCAAGCTGCCTTCATCAGGGTAACAGTCTAATAACCAAGCTGTCTTCATCAGGGTAACAGTCTAATAACCAAGCTGTCTTCATCAGGGTAACAGTCTAATAACCAAGCTGTCTTCATCAGGGTAACAGTCTAATAACCAAGCTGTCTTCATCAGGGTAACAGTCTAATAACCAAGCTGTCTTCATCAGGGTAACAGTCTAATAACCAAGCTGTCTTCATCAGGGTAACAGTCTAATAACCAAGCTGTCTTCATCAGGGTAACAGTCTAATAACCAAGCTGCCTTCATCAGGGTAACAGTCTAATAACCAAGCTGTCTTCATCAGGGTAACAGTCTAATGACCAAGCTGTCTTCATCAGGGTAACAGTCTAATAACCAAGCTGCCTTCATCAGGGTAACAGTCTAATAACCAAGCTGTCTTCATCAGGGTAACAGTCTAATAACCAAGCTGTCTTCATCAGGGTAACAGTCTAATAACCAAGCTGTCTTCATCAGGGTAACAGTCTAATAACCAAGCTGTCTTCATCAGGGTAACAGTCTAATAACCAAGCTGCCTTCATCAGGGTAATATAGTCTAATAACCAAGCTGTCTTCATCAGGGTAACAGTCTAATGACCAAGCTGTCTTCATCAGGGTAACAGTCTAATAACCAAGCTGTCTTCATCAGGGTAATATAGTCTAATAACCAAGCTGTCTTCATCAGGGTAAATAGTCTAATAACCAAGATGTCTTCATCAGGGTAACAGTCTAATAACCAAGCTGTCTTCATCAGGGTAACAGTCTAATAACCAAGCTGTCTTCATCAGGGTAAAGTCTAATAACCAAGATGTCTTCATCAGGGTAACATAGTCTAATAACCAAGCTGTCTTCATCAGGGTAACAGTCTAATAACCAAGCTGCCTTCATCAGGGTAATACAGTCTAATAACCAAGCTGTCTTCATCAGGGTAACAGTCTAATAACCAAGCTGTCTTCATCAGGGTAACATAGTCTAATAACCAAGCTGTCTTCATCAGGGTAACAGTCTAATAACCAAGCTGTCTTCATCAGGGTAACATAGTCTAATAACCAAGCTGTCTTCATCAGGGTAACAGTCTAATAACCAAGCTGCCTTCATCAGGGTAACAGTCTAATAACCAAGCTGTCTTCATCAGGGTAACAGTCTAATAACCAAGCTGCCTTCATCAGGGTAACATAGTCTAATAACCAAGCTGTCTTCATCAGGGTAACAGTCTAATAACCAAGCTGTCTTCATCAGGGTAACATAGTCTAATAACCAAGCTGTCTTCATCAGGGTAACATAGTCTAATAACCAAGCTGTCTTCATCAGGGTAACATAGTCTAATAACCAAGCTGTCTTCATCAGGTAACATAGTAACCAAGCTGTCTTCATCAGGGTAACAGTCTAATAACCAAGCTGTCTTCATCAGGTAACATAGTCTAATAACCAAGCTGCCTTCATCAGGGTAACATAGTCTAATAACCAAGCTGTCTTCATCAGGGTAACATAGTCTAATAACCAAGATGTCTTCATCAGGGTAACAGTCTAATAACCAAGCTGCCTTCATCAGGGTAACAGTCTAATAACCAAGCTGCCTTCATCAGGGTAACAGTCTAATAACCAAGCTGTCTTCATCAGGGTAATATAGTCTAATAACCAAGCTGTCTTCATCAGGGTAACAGTCTAATAACCAAGCTGCCTTCATCAAGGTAATATAGTCTAATAACCAAGCTGTCTTCATCACGGTAACAGCTGCCTTCATCAGGTAATATAGTCTAATAACCAAGCTGTCTTCATCAGGGTAACAGTCTAATAACCAAGCTGTCTTCATCAGGGTAACAGTCTAATAACCAAGATGTCTTCATCAGGGTAACAGTCTAATAACCAAGCTGTCTTCATCAGGGTAACAGTCTAATAACCAAGCTGCCTTCATCAGGGTAATATAGTCTAATAACCAAGCTGTCTTCATCAGGGTAACAGTCTAATAACCAAGCTGCCTTCATCAGGGTAATATAGTCTAATAACCAAGCTGCCTTCATCAGGGTAACAGTCTAATAACCAAGATGTCTTCATCAGGGTAACAGTCTAATAACCAAGCTGCCTTCATCAGGGTAATATAGTCTAATAACCAAGCTGTCTTCATCAGGGTAACAGTCTAATAACCAAGCTGCCTTCATCAGGGTAACAGTCTAATAACCAAGCTGTCTTCATCAGGGTAACAGTCTAATAACCAAGCTGCCTTCATCAGGGTAACAGTCTAATAACCAAGCTGTCTTCATCAGGGTAACAGTCTAATAACCAAGCTGCCTTCATCAGGGTAACAGTCTAATAACCAAGCTGCCTTCATCAGGGTAACAGTCTAATAACCAAGCTGTCTTCATCAGGGTAACAGTCTAATAACCAAGCTGCCTTCATCAGGGTAACAGTCTAATAACCAAGCTGTCTTCATCAGGGTAACATAGTCTAATAACCAAGCTGTCTTCATCAGGGTAACAGTATAATAACCAAGCTGTCTTCATCAGGGTAACAGTCTAATAACCAAGCTGTCTTCATCAGGGTAACAGTCTAATAACCAAGCTGCCTTCATCAGGGTAACAGTCTAATAACCAAGCTGTCTTCATCAGGGTAACAGTCTAATAACCAAGCTGTCTTCATCAGGGTAACATAGTCTAATAACCAAGCTGCCTTCATCAGGGTAATAGTCTAATAATAGCTGTCTTCATCTAATAACCAAGCTGTCTTCATCAGGGTAACAGTCTAATAACCAAGCTGTCTTCATCAGGGTAACATAGTCTAATAACCAAGCTGTCTTCATCAGGGTAACATAGTCTAATAACCAAGCTGCCTTCATCAGGGTAACATAGTCTAATAACCAAGCTGCCTTCATCAGGGTAATATAGTCTAATAACCAAGCTGCCTTCATCAGGGTAACAGTCTAATAACCAAGCTGCCTTCATCAGGGTAACAGTCTAATAACCAAGCTGTCTTCATCAGGGTAACAGTCTAATGACCAAGCTGTCTTCATCAGGGTAACAGTCTAATGACCAAGCTGCCTTCATCAGGGTAACAGTCTAATAACCAAGCTGCCTTCATCAGGGTAACAGTCTAATAACCAAGCTGTCTTCATCAGGGTAACATAGTCTAATAACCAAGCTGCCTTCATCAGGGTAACAGTCTAATAACCAAGCTGTCTTCATCAGGGTAACATAGTCTAATAACCAAGCTGCCTTCATCAGGGTAACAGTCTAATAACCAAGCTGTCTTCATCAGGGTAACATAGTCTAATAACCAAGCTGTCTTCATCAGGGTAACATAGTCTAATAACCAAGCTGTCTTCATCAGGGTAACAGTCTAATAACCAAGCTGTCTTCATCAGGGTAACAGTCTAATAACCAAGCTGTCTTCATCAGGGTAACATAGTCTAATAACCAAGCTGCCTTCATCAGGGTAACATAGCCGTAGCCTTCTCGTATCTTGCTTATTGTGTTGATAAAGATACCTGTATTCTACGGAGGTGGAGCTATGTAGCCGACCTGTGTTTGGACCCTAAAACATTTGGTATACGTATTAGTTCTGAACAGTGGTTTGAATTGTTCTCCCTCCCTTCCTTCCTCACTCCCTCTCATGACTGAGCATGTAACAGGGTTAATATAACTGATTAGGACAGCTGCAAGCTCAGTACTTGAGGACGACACTCAAATAGGAACCTCTTCAAATGGAGGTTTCCATCTGAGACGTGACAGAATCAACACTGTATGAGTAGGCTTACGACAGTAAAGTGTGACAGAGATAGCAAAGCTTCGACACAGTGGGTTCAGAGCAGTGCAATGTTGAAAGGGACTCAGCCTATAAACTATCTGTCAGTCTATAGACTATGTGTCAGCCTATAGACTGTGTGTCAGCCGATAGACTGTGTATCAGCCTATAGGCTATGTGTCAGTCTATAAGCTATGTGTCAGCCTATAGACTGTGTCAGCCTGTAGACTATGTGTCAGCCTGTAGACTATGTGTCAGCCTGTAGACTATGTGTCAGCCTATAGACTATGTGTCAGCCTATAGACTATGTGTCAGCCTATAGACTATGTGTCAGCCTATAGACTATGTGTCAGCCTATAGACTATGTGTCAGCCTATAAGCTATGTGTCAGCCTATAAGCTATGTGTCAGCCTATAGACTATGTGTCAGCCTATAGACTATGTGTCAGCCTATAGGCTATGTGTCAGCCTATAGACTATGTGTCAGCCTATAGGCTATGTGTCAGCCTATAGACTATGTGTCAGCCTATAGGCTATGTGTCAGCCTATAGGCTATGTGTCAGCCTATAGACTATGTGTCAGCCTATAGACTATGTGTCAGCCTATAGGCTATGTGTCAGCCTATAGACTATGTGTCAGCCTATAGGCTATGTGTCAGCCTATAGACTATGTGTCAGCCTATAGG
Organism: Oncorhynchus keta; assembly: GCF_023373465.1. Taxonomy (NCBI): domain Eukaryota; kingdom Metazoa; phylum Chordata; class Actinopteri; order Salmoniformes; family Salmonidae; genus Oncorhynchus; species Oncorhynchus keta. The sequence continues at coordinate 11,969,483 of NC_068433.1, forward strand.
CTATGTGTCAGCCTATAGGCTATGTGTCAGCCTATAGACTATGTGTCAGCCTATAGGCTATGTGTCAGCCTATAAGCTATGTGTCAGCCTATAAGCTATGTGTCAGCCTATAAGCTATGTGTCAGCCTATAGACTATGTGTCAGCCTATAGACTATGTGTCAGCCTATAAGCTAGCCTAAGTCAGTTGAATGTAAGGCAGAGGTTATAACAGTGTGTATGAAGTCAGTTGAATGTAAGGCAGATGTTATAACAGTGTGTATGAAGTCAGTTGAATGTAAGGCAGAGGTTATAACAGTGTGTATGAAGTCAGTTGAATGTAAGGCAGAGGTTATAACAGTGTGTATGAAGTCAGTTGAATGTAAGGCAGAGGTTATAACAGTGTGTATGAAGTCAGTTGAATGGAAGGCAGAGGTTATAACAGTGTGTATGAAGTCAGTTGAATGGAAGGCAGAGTGTATAACAGTGTGTATGAAGTCAGTTGAATGTAAGGCAGAGGTTATAACAGTGTGTATGAAGTCAGTTGAATGGAAGGCAGAGGTTATAACAGTGTGTATGAAGTCAGTTGAATGTAAGGCAGAGGTTATAACAGTGTGTATGAAGTCAGTTGAATGGAAGGCAGAGGTTATAACAGTGTGTATGAAGTCAGTTGAATGGAAGGCAGAGGTTATAACAGTGTGTATGAAGTCAGTTGAATGTAAGGCAGAGGTTATAACAGTGTGTATGAAGTCAGTTGAATGGAAGGCAGAGGTTATAACAGTGTGTATGAAGTCAGTTGAATGGAAGGCAGAGGTTATAACAGTGTGTATGAAGTCAGTTGAATGTAAGGCAGAGGTTATAACAGTGTGTATGAAGTCAGTTGAATGTAAGGCAGAGGTTATAACAGTGTGTATGAAGTCAGTTGAATGTAAGGCAGAGGTTATAACAGTGTGTATGAAGTCAGTTGAATGTAAGGCAGAGGCTATAACAGTGTGGCGCCGGACAAAGGCAAAGGTCAGAAGAGGAACGGAGGATGAGAGAAGAGGTGATGCTCGTCTTGGCGTGGGTAATAAAATGAACCATGTGACCTGATCACACAGCATGACGCAGACACCATGATGCAGACAGCATGACACAGACAGCATGACGCAGACAGCATGACGCAGAAAACCATGACACAGCAGACACCATGACACAGCAGACAGCATGACGCAGACACCATGACGCAGACAGCATGACGCAGACACCATGACACAGACAGCATGACGCAGACAGCATGACGCAGACACCATGACACAGCAGACACCATGACACAGCAGACAGCATGACGCAGACACCATGACGCAGACAGCATGACGCAGACACCATGACGCAGACAGCATGACGCAGACACCATGACACAGCAGACAGCATGACACAGCAGACAGCATGACACAGCAGACACCATGACACAGCAGACACAGACAGCATGACGCAGACAGCATGACGCAGACACCATGACACAGCAGACACCATGACACAGCAGACACCATGACACAGCAGACAGCAAGACGCAGACACCATGATGCAGACACCATGACGCAGACACCATGACACAGCAGACAGCATGGCGCAGACACCATGACGCAGACACCATGACGCAGACACCATGACACAGCAGACACCATGACACAGCAGACACCATGACGCAGACACCATGACGCAGACACCATGACACAGACACCATGACACAGCAGACAGCATGACGCAGACAGCATGACGCAGACACCATGACACAGCAGACACCATGACACAGCAGACAGCATGACGCAGACACCATGACGCAGACACCATGACGCAGACACCATGACACAGCAGACAGCATGACGCAGACACCATGACACAGCAGACAGCATGACACAGCAGACAGCATGACGCAGACACCATGACGCAGACACCATGACGCAGACACCATGACGCAGACACCATGACGCAGACAGCATGACGCAGACACCATGACACAGCAGACAGCATGACACAGCAGACACCTTGACACAGCAGACACCATGACACAGCAGACAGCATGACACAGCAGACAGCATGACGCAGACACCATGACACAGCAGACACCATGACACAGCAGACACCATGACACAGCAGACACCATGACACAGCAGACACCATGACACAGCAGACACCATGACACAGCAGACACCATGACGCAGACACCATGACGCAGACAGCATGACGCAGACACCATGACGCAGACACCATGACGCAGACACCATGACGCAGACACCATGACACAGCAGACAGCATGACACAGCAGACAGCATGACACAGACACCATGACGCAGACACCATGACGCAGACACCATGACGCAGACACCATGACACAGCAGACACCATGACACAGCGAACACCATGACACAGCAGACACCATGACGCAGACAGCATGACACAGACACCATGACACAGCAGACACCATGACACAGCAGACAGCATGACGCAGACACCATGACGCAGACACCATGACGCAGACACCATGACGCAGACACCATGACGCAGACAGCATGACGCATGACACCATGACGCAGACACCATGACGCAGACAGCATGACACAGACAGCATGACACAGCAGACACCTTGACACAGCAGACACCATGACAGCAGACACCCTGACACAGACACCATGACGCAGACACCATGACGCAGCAGACACCATGACACAGACAGCATGACACAGCAGACACCTTGACACAGCAGACACCATGACGCAGCAGACACCCTGACACAGACACCATGACGCAGACACCATGACACAGACAGCATGACGCAGACACCATGACACAGACACCATGACACAGCAGACACCATGACGCAGGAGACACCCTGACACAGACACCATGACGCAGACACCATGACACAGACAGCATGACGCAGACACATGACATGACACCATGACACAGCAGACACCATGACACAGCATGACGCAGACACCATGACACAGCAGACAGCATGACGCAGACACCATGACACAGCAGACAGCATGACGCAGACACCATGACACAGACAGCATGACGCAGACACCATGACACACCAGACACCATGACGCAGAAACCATGACACAGCAGACAGCATGACGCAGACACCATGACACAGATAGCATGACGCAGACACCATGACACAGACAGCATGACGCAGACACCATGACACAGCAGATACCATGACACAGACAGCATGATGCAGACACCATGACGCAGACAGCATGACGCAGACACCATGACGCAGCAGACACCATGACGCAGCAGACACCATGACGCAGACAGACAGCATGACACAGCAGACAGCATGACGCAGACACCATGACGCAGACACCATGACGCAGACACCATGACGCAGACACCATGACGCAGACACCATGACGCAGACACCATGACACAGCAGACAGCATGACACAGCAGACACCATGACGCAGACACCATGACACAGCAGACAGCATGACACAGCAGACAGCATGACGCAGACACCATGACACAGCAGACACCATGACACAGCAGACACCATGACACAGCAGACACCATGACACAGCAGACACCATGACGCAGACACCATGACACAGCAGACACCCTGACGCAGACACCATGACGCAGACACCATGACAGACACCATGACGCAGACACCATGACGCAGACACCATGACGCAGACACCATGACACAGCAGACAGCATGACACAGCAGACAGCATGACACATACACCATGACGCAGACACCATTACGCAGACACCATGACGCAGACACCATGACACAGCAGACACCATGACACAGCGAACACCATGACACAGCAGACACCATGACGCAGACAGCATGACACAGACACCATGACACAGCAGACACCATGACACAGCAGACAGCATGACGCAGACACCATGACACAGACACCATGACGCAGACACCATGACGCAGACACCATGACGCAGACAGCATGACGCAGACACCATGACGCAGACACCATGACGCAGACAGCATGACAGACAGCATGACACAGCAGACACCTTGACACAGCAGACACCATGACGCAGCAGACACCCTGACACAGACACCATGACGCAGACACCATGACGCAGCAGACACCATGACACAGACAGCATGACACAGCAGACACCTTGACACAGCAGACACCATGACGCAGCAGACACCATGACACAGACACCATGACGCAGACACCATGACACAGACAGCATGACGCAGACACCATGACACAGACACCATGACACAGCAGACACCATGACGCAGGAGACACCCTGACACAGACACCATGACGCAGACACCATGACACAGACAGCATGACGCAGACACCATGACACAGACACCATGACACAGCAGACACCATGACACAGCATGACGCAGACACCATGACACAGCAGACAGCATGACGCAGACACCATGACACAGCAGACAGCATGACGCAGACACCATGACACAGACAGCATGACGCAGACACCATGACACACCAGACACCATGACGCAGAAACCATGACACAGCAGACAGCATGACGCAGACACCATGACACAGCAGATACCATGACACAGACAGCATGATGCAGACACCATGACGCAGACAGCATGACGCAGACACCATGACGCAGCAGACACCATGACGCAGCAGACACCATGACGCAGCAGACACCCTGACGCAGCAGACACCCTGACGCAGAAGACACCCTGACGCAGACACCATGACGCAGACAGCATGACGCAGACAGCATGACACAGCAGACACCATGACACAGCAGACACCATGACGCAGCAGACACCATGACGCAGCAGACACCATGACGCAGCAGACACCCTGAAGCAGACACCATGACGCAGACAGCATGACGCAGACACCATGACGCAGCAGACACCATGACGCAGCAGACACCATGACACAGCAGACACCATGATGCAGACACCATGACACATCAGACACCATGACACAGCAGACACCATGACACAGCAGACACCATGACACAGCAGACATCATGATGCAGACACCTTGACACAGCAGACATCATGATGCAGACACCATGACGCAGCAGACACCATGACGCTGCAGACATCATGACACAGCAGACACCATGACACAGCAGACACCATGACACAGCAGACACCATGCTGCAGACACCATGACGCAGCAGACACCATGACGCCGCAGACACCATGACACAGCAGACACCATGACACAGCAGACAGCATGACACAGCAGACACCATGACACAGCAGACACCATGACACAGCAGACACCATGACACAGCAGACACCATGACACAGCAGACAGCATGACGCAGACACCATGACGCAGACACCATGACGCAGACACCATGACGCAGACACCATGACGCAGACACCATGACGCAGACACCATGACACAGCAGACAGCATGACACAGCAGACAGCATGACACAGCAGACAGCATGACACAGACACCATGACGCAGACACCATGATGCAGACACCATGACGCAGACACCATGACACAGCAGACACCATGACACAGCAGACACCATGACACAGCAGACACCATGACGCAGACAGCATGACACAGACACCATGACACAGCAGACACCATGACACAGCAGACAGCATGACGCAGACACCATGACGCAGACACCATGACGCAGACACCATGACGCAGACACCATGACGCAGACAGCATGACGCAGACACCATGACGCAGACACCATGACGCAGACAGCATGACACAGACAGCATGACGCAGCAGACAGCATGACGCAGACAGCATGACGCAGCAGACACCATGACACAGACAGCATGACACAGCAGACACCTTGACACAGCAGACACCATGACGCAGCAGACACCCTGACACAGACACCATGACGCAGACACCATGACGCAGCAGACACCATGACACAGACAGCATGACACAGCAGACACCTTGACACAGCAGACACCATGACGCAGCAGACACCCTGACACAGACACCATGACGCAGACACCATGACACAGACAGCATGACGCAGACACCATGACACAGACACCATGACACAGCAGACACCATGACGCAGGAGACACCCTGACACAGACACCATGACGCAGACACCATGACACAGACAGCATGACGCAGACACCATGACACAGACAGACACCATGACACAGCAGACACCATGACACAGCAGACAGCACAGACACCATGACACAGCAGACAGCATGACGCAGACACCATGACACAGACAGCATGACGCAGACACCATGACACAGCAGACACCATGACAGCATGACGCAGAAACCATGACACAGCAGACAGCATGACGCAGACACCATGACACAGACAGCATGACGCAGACACCATGACACAGACACCATGACACAGCAGACACCATGACAGACAGCATGATGCAGACAGCATGACGCAGACACCATGACGCAGCAGACACCATGATGCAGACACCATGACGCAGCAGACACCATGACGCAGCAGACACCATGACACAGCAGACACCATGACGCAGACACCATGACACAGACAGCATGACGCAGACACCATGACACACCAGACACCATGACGCAGAAACCATGACACAGCAGACAGCATGACGCAGACACCATGACACAGATAGCATGACGCAGACACCATGACACAGACAGCATGACGCAGACACCATGACACAGCAGATACCATGACACAGACAGCATGATGCAGACACCATGACGCAGACAGCATGACGCAGACACCATGACGCAGCAGACACCATGACGCAGCAGACACCATGACGCAGCAGACACCCTGACGCAGCAGACACCCTGACGCAGAAGACACCCTGACGCAGACACCATGACGCAGACAGCATGACGCAGACAGCATGACACAGCAGACACCATGACGCAGCAGACACCATGACGCAGCAGACACCATGACGCAGCAGACACCCTGAAGCAGACACCATGACGCAGACAGCATGACGCAGACACCATGACGCAGCAGACACCATGACGCAGCAGACACCATGACGCAGCAGACACCATGACACAGCAGACATCATGATGCAGACACCATGACACATCAGACACCATGACACAGCAGACACCATGACACAGCAGACACCATGACACAGCAGACATCATGATGCAGACACCTTGACACAGCAGACATCATGATGCAGACACCATGACGCAGCAGACACCATGACGCTGCAGACATCATGACACAGCAGACACCATGACACAGCAGACACCATGACACAGCAGACACCATGCTGCAGACACCATGACGCAGCAGACACCATGATGCGGCAGACACAATGACACAGCAGACAGCATGACACAGCAGACAGCATGACGCAGACACCATGACACAGCAGACACCATGACACAGCAGACACCATGACACAGCAGACACCATGACACAGCAGACAGCATGACACAGCAGACACCATGACGCAGACACCATGACGCAGACACCATGACGCAGACACCATGACGCAGACACCATGACGCAGACACCATGACACAGCAGACAGCATGACACAGCAGACAGCATGACACAGACACCATGACGCAGACACCATGATGCAGACACCATGACGCAGACACCATGACACAGCAGACACCATGACACAGCAGACACCATGACACAGCAGACACCATGACGCAGACAGCATGACACAGACACCATGACACAGCAGACACCATGACACAGCAGACAGCATGACGCAGACACCATGACACAGACACCATGACGCAGACACCATGACGCAGACACCATGACGCAGACAGCATGACGCAGACACCATGACGCAGACACCATGACGCAGACAGCATGACACAGCAGACACCATGACACAGCAGACACCATGACGCAGACAGCATGACGCAGACACCATGACGCAGACACCATGACACAGACAGCATGACGCAGCAGACACCATGACACCGCATGACGCAGACACCATGACACAGCAGACACCATGACACAGACAGCATGACACAGCAGACACCTTGACACAGCAGACACCATGACGCAGCAGACACCCTGACACAGACACCATGACGCAGACACCATGACGCAGCAGACACCATGACACAGACAGCATGACACAGCAGACACCTTGACACAGCAGACACCATGACGCAGCAGACACCCTGACACAGACACCATGACGCAGACACCATGACACAGACAGCATGACGCAGACACCATGACACAGACACCATGACACAGCAGACACCATGACGCAGGAGACACCCTGACACAGACACCATGACGCAGACACCATGACACAGACAGCATGACGCAGACACCATGACACAGACACCATGACACAGCAGACACCATGACACAGCATGACACAGACACCATGACACAGCAGACAGCATGACGCAGACACCATGACACAGCAGACAGCATGACGCAGACACCATGACACAGACAGCATGACGCAGACACCATGACACAGCAGACACCATGACGCAGAAACCATGACACAGCAGACAGCATGACGCAGACACCATGACACAGATAGCATGACGCAGACACCATGACACAGACACCATGACACAGCAGATACCATGACACAGACAGCATGATGCAGACAGCATGACGCAGACACCATGACGCAGCAGACACCATGACGCAGCAGACACCATGACGCAGCAGACACCATGACGCAGCAGACACCCTGACGCAGCAGACACCCTGACGCAGCAGACACCCTGACGCAGACACCAGACGCAGACAGCATGACGCAGACACCATGACACAGCAGACACCATGACACAGCAGACACCATGACGCAGCAGACACCATGACGCAGCAGACACCATGCAGGCAGCAGACACCCTGAAGCAGACACCATGACGCAGACAGCATGACGCAGACACCATGACGCAGCAGACACCATGACGCAGCAGACACCATGACACAGCAGACACCATGACACAGCAGACATCATGATGCAGACACCATGACACATCAGACACCATGACATAGCAGACACCATGACACAGCAGACACCATGACGCAGCAGACACCATGACGCAGCAGACACCATGACACAGCAGACACCATGACACAGCAGACATCATGATGCAGACACCATGACACATCAGACACCATGACACAGCAGACACCATGACACAGCAGACACCATGACACAGCAGACATCATGATGCAGACACCTTGACACAGCA
>NC_068433.1:11981133-11983633 GCF_023373465.1 Oncorhynchus keta
TGACGTCAATTTCATTGGGATTACATAATACAAAAAGGCCCTGTTTGTATTCACTATATGACAATTATGTAATCATATCAAATGATGGAATTAACTGTATTTGTCTTTAAATGTAGTCCTACGAGATTCTGTACGTCTTATTGGGCAGAATACCGCACAATCAGATCGTATCTGTACACATACAAGTCAATGAACCAAACCTCAATTGCCTTTCAACTTGACACACACTGCGCTGAAGGCTACGGTCTACTGCCCATCGAGAAGCGTCTTTGTCCCATTACCGACTCATGCTCTCTACAAAGTAAACATACGTTTTGAAGCAGAAAACGAAACGACATTACCTTTTTCCTCCGGCATTTTTTGCTCTATCAGTGTCCCTTCTCAACTGTAATATATATATCCGTTACAAACAAAGAGCAGTATTTCTTATCCTAACATTCAACGTCTTTCTGTTGTCCTGCGGTGTTGTACATCCTCCAGATGTACCCCTTTCCGAAGACTGTGGTTTGAAAGAGCGCAAAAGCTGCGGGAGCGAGCGCCCTTTCCGGTATCTTTGGAATGAGCTGCAGCAGGTCATATGATTCCCGAAAGCCTCTCTCGGGTAGCTTACAAGCAGCTCAGGCTGAGTTATAGTTAAGGGATTGCAGCTTTCTAATATAAATAGAATCTTCTGGCCCTAAAAGATGACACCACCTCTCAGAAATCTCTCACAGGGCGTTTACCGCACCAGACCACTGCACAGAGGCGCGCATAATGGATACACCTTCTCGTATGTACGCACAGGTTCCTTCCAGATGAGAACACGCCAAAAACGAAGCTTTGCAAATAAATAAAAACAACATAAAACCTGGCGTAAATGAATAAAATGTGTAATATCCTTGATAAAACTGACGCGTTATGCTTATTTTTGAAGTGAGAGGAAAACACGTTGAAAAATGAATGTTATGAGAGCACTAGCTAGTACTTTTCCCCTCGAAGTCTTGTCAATAATTAAAGAGCCTGCAGTAGCAGTACACTGGATACTCAAGTAAAGGGCATCTGAATGCCGGGAAATGACAATAAAGGGGCCCGGAGTGGAGAGGGACTGTTACCATCATTATCTCTGGTTATGTAATCAGAGCCTCTTATTATAGCAGCATAACTGTATCATACAGCGAATCCCAGTATAACTATCATTTAGTGCAATTTTTCTGACATAATTTAGCCTGTTCATTCCATTTGGGACAAGATCGTTCCTGGAAACCTGTATCGTCGGATGTATTGATGTGTCCATACTATATAAACCAAATCACTGCACAAAGACACATTAAGAGACGACCCATACAGGACACCACTTCACAGTGACAGACACTAGCATGTAAATATACTTCACAGTGACAGCCATTAGCATGTAAATATACTTCACAGTGACAGCCATTAGCATGTAAATATACTTCACAGTGACAGCCATTAGCATGTAAATATACTTCACAGTGACAGCCATTAGCATGTAAATATACTTCACAGTGACAGCCATTAGCGTGTAAATATACTTCACAGTGACAGCCATTAGCATGTAAATATACTTCACAGTGACAGCCATTAGCATGTAAATATACTTCACAGTGACAGCCATTAGCATGTAAATAGCCATTAGCATGTAAATATATCACAGTGACACTTCACAGTGACAGCCATTAGCATGTAAATATACTTCACAGTGACAGCCATTAGCGTGTAAATATACTTCACAGTGACAGCCATTAGCGTGTAAATATACTTCACAGTGACAGCCATTAGCGTGTAAATATACTTCACAGTGACAGCCATTAGCATGTAAATATACTTCACAGTGACAGCCATTAGCATGTAAATATACTTCACAGTGACAGCCATTAGCGTGTAAATATACTTCACAGTGACAGCCATTAGCATGTAAATATACTTCACAGTGACAGCCATTAGCATGTAAATATACTTCACGGTGACAGCCATTAGCATGTAAATATACTTCACGGTGACAGCCATTAGCATGTAAATATACTTCACAGTTTGAAACTCAAGCGTCTTTGAGGCACAGAAGAGTAGAGGCACAGACCTATTATATCAGCTACATGTGTCTGTCTGGGTGGCCAGTGGTTACGGGAATATCTCACATTCTATCATCAGCGCTCCATTCTGAAGGTCTCACATGAAAAGAAGTTGCCAGTAATGAAAGTCTGGAATATGAATAATGATAATGACCGACGGAGGAGACATTTATGAAACGCCAAACTTCATCCGGGCTATTTAATTAAAATACCTCAGTTGATTGAAAAGGACAACGTTATCGTTATCAAGGACAACGTTGCCTGCCTGTCTACCGGTCTGTCTGTCTGAAATAGTTTCTCTCTCTCGCTTCCCAAGGCCTGGACTGTGACAAGATGAAGGACAGTGCACTTCAACAGCCAATGTATTATTCACGCTCTGTCTTGGTATAACGTTCAACCCTCAAACTTCGCACATTCCTTTCCACTGACAT
>NC_068433.1:11986133-11998633 GCF_023373465.1 Oncorhynchus keta
AGAGGAAACAGAGGAAACAGAGGTAACAGAGGTAACAGAGGTAACAGAGGTAACAGAGGTAACAGAGGTAACAGGGGTAACAGAGGAAACAGAGGTAACAGAGGAAACAGAGGTAACAGGGGTAACAGAGGAAACAGAGGAAACAGAGGAAACAGAGGAAACAGAGGAAACAGAGGTAACAGGGAAACAGAGGAAACAGAGGAAACAGAGGAAACAGAGGTAACAGAGGAAACAGAGGAAACAGAGGAAACAGAGGTAACAGAGGTAACAGAGGTAACAGAGGAAACAGAGGTAACAGAGGTAACAGAGGTAACAGAGGAAACAGAGGAAACAGAGGTAACAGAGGAAACAGAGGAAACAGAGGAAACAGAGGAAACAGAGGTAACAGAGGTAACAGAGGAAACAGAGGAAACAGAGGTAACAGAGGTAACAGAGGAAACAGAGGTAACAGAGGAAACAGAGGAAACAGAGGAAACAGAGGTAACAGAGGTAACAGAGGAAACAGAGGTAACAGAGGTAACAGAGGAAACAGAGGTAACAGAGGAAACAGAGGTAACAGAGGAAACAGAGGAAACAGAGGTAACAGAGGTAACAGAGGTAACAGAGGAAACAGAGGAAACAGAGGTAACAGAGGTAACAGAGGTAACAGAGGTAACAAGGTAACAGAGATAACAAGGTAACAGAGGTAACAAGGTAACAGAGGTAACAAGGTAACAGAGGTAACAGTGAGGAAACAGAGGTAACAGAGGTAACAGGGTAACAAGGTAACAGAGGTAACAAGGTAACAGAGGTAACAAGGTAACAGTGGTAACAAGGTAACAAGGTAACAGAGGTAACAGAGGAAACAGAGGTAACAAGGTAACAGAGGTAAGAGAGGTAACAGAGGTAACAAGGTAACAGAGATAACAAGGTAACAGAGGTAACAAGGTAACAGAGGTAACAGAGAGGAAACAGAGGTAACAGAGGTAACAAGGTAACAGAGGTAACAGGTAACAGAGGTAACAAGGTAACAGAGGTAACAGAGGTAACAAGGTAACAGAGGTAACAGAGCTAACAGAGGTAACAGAGGTAACAGAGGTAACAGAGGTAACAGAGGAAACAGAGGTAACAGAGGTAACAGAGGTAACAGGGGTAACAGAGGTAACAGAGGTAACAGAGCTAACAGAGGAAACAGAGGTAACAGAGGTAACAAGGTAACAGAGGTAACAGAGGAAAGAGAGGAAACAGAGGTAACACAGGTAACAGAGGTAACAATGTAACAGAGGTAACAAGGTAACAGAGGTAACAGAGGAAACAGAGGAAACAGAGAAACAGGGGTAACAGAGGTAACAGAGGAAACAGAGGTAACAAGGTAACAGAGGTAACAGAGGAAACAGAGGAAACAGAGGAAACAGAGGTAACAGAGATAACAAGGTAACAGAGGAAACAGAGGTAGCAGAGGAAACAAGGTAACAGAGGTAACAGAGGTAACTGAGGAAACAGAGGAAACAGAGGAATCAGAGGTAACAGAGGTAACAGAGGAAACAGAGGTAACAGAGGAAACAGGAAACAGAGGAAACAGAGGAAACAGAGGAAACAGAGGTAACAGAGGTAACAGGGGAAACAGAGGAAACAGAGGTAACAGAGGTAACACAGGTAACACAGGTAACAGAGGTAACAATGTAACAGAGGTAACAAGGTAACAGTGGTAACAGAGGAAACAGAGGTAACAGGGGAAACAGAGGAAACAGAGGTAACATAGGTAACAGAGGTAAAAGAGGTAACAAGGTAACAGAGATAACAAGGTAACAGAGGTAACAAGGTAACAGAGGTAACAAGGTAACAGAGGTAACAGAGAGGAAACAGAGGTAACACAGGTAACAGAGGTAACAATGTAACAGAGGTAACAAGGTAACAGAGGAAACAGAGGAAACAGAGGAAACAGAGGAAACAGAGGTAACAGAGGTAACAGAGGTAACAGAGGAAACAGAGGAAACAGAGGTAACAGAGGTAACAGAGGAAACAGAGGTAACAGAGGAAACAGAGGTAACAGGGGTAACAGAGGTAACAGAGGTAACAGGGGAAACAGAGGAAACAGAGGTAACAGAGGAAACAGAAGAAACAGAGGTAACAGAGGAAACAGAGGAAACAGAGGTAACAGAGGTAACAGAGGTAACAGAGGAAACAGAGGTAACAGAGGTAACAGAGGTAACAGAGGTAACAAGGTAACAGAGGTAACAGAGGAAACAGAGGTAACAGAGGTAACAAGGTAACAGAGGTAACAGAGGTAACAGAGGAAACAGAGGTAACAGAGGTAACAAGGTAACAGAGGTAACAGAGGAAAGAGAGGAAACAGAGAAACAGAGGTAACAGAGGTAACAGAGGAAACAGAGGTAACAGAGGAAACAAGGTAACAGAGGTAACAGAGGAAACAGAGGTAACAGAGGTAACAGAGGAAACAAGGTAACAGAGGTAACTGAGGAAACAGAGGAAACAGAGGAAACAGAGGAATCAGAGGTAACAGAGGTAACAGAGGAAACAGAGGTAACAGAGGTAACAGAGGTAACAGAGGAAACAGAGGTAACAGAGGAAACAGAGGTAACAGAGGTAACAGAGGAAACAGAGGTAACAGAGGTAACAGAGGTAACAGAGTTAACAGAGTTAACAGAGGTAACAGAGGTAACAGAGGAAACAGAGGTAACTGAGGAAACTGAGGAAACAGAGGAAACAGAGGAAACAGAGGAATCAGAGGTAACAGAGGTAACAGAGTTAACAGAGGTAACAGAGGAAACAGAGGTAACAGAGGAAACAGAGGTAACAGAGGAAACAAGGTAACAAAGGTAACAGAGGAAACAGAGGAAACAGAGGTAACAGAGATAACAAGGTAACAGAGGAAACAGAGGTAACAGAGGAAACAAGGTAACAGAGGTAACTGAGGAAACAGAGGAAACAGAGGAATCAGAGGTAACAGAGGTAACAGAGGAAACAGAGGTAACAGAGGAAACAGAGGAAACAGAGGTAACAGAGGAAACAGAGGTAACAGAGGTAACAGAGGTAACAGGGGAAACAAGGTAACAAAGGTAACAGAGGAAACAGAGGAAACAGAGGTAACAGAGATAACAAGGTAACAGAGGAAACAGAGGTAACAGAGGAAACAAGGTAACAGAGGTAACTGAGGAAACAGAGGAAACAGAGGAATCAGAGGTAACAGAGGAAACAGAGGTAACAGAGGAAACAGAGGAAACAGAGGTAACAGAGGTAACAGAGGTAACAGAGGTAACAGAGGAAACAGAGGAAACAGAGGAAACAGAGGTAACAGAGGTAACAGAGGTAACAGGGGAAACAGAGGAAACAGAGGAAACAGAGGAAACAGAGGTAACACAGGTAACAGAGGTAACAATGTAACAGAGGTAACAAGGTAACAGAGGTAACAGAGGAAACAGAGGAAACAGGGGAAACAGAGGTAACAGAGGTAACAGAGGTAACAGAGGTAACAGAGGTAACAGAGGTAACAGAGGTAACAAGGTAACAGAGGTAACAGAGGTAACAGAGGTAACAGAGAAACAGAGGTAACAGAGGTAACAGAGGAAACAGAGGTAACAAGGTAACAGAGGTAACAGAGGAAACAGAGGAAACAGAGGTAACAGAGGTAACAAGGTAACAGAGGAAACACAGGTAACAGAGGTAACTGAGGAAACAGAGGAAACAGAGGAAACAGAGGTAACAGAGGTAACAGAGGTAACAGAGGAAACAGAGGAAACAGAGGTAACAGAGGAAACAGAGGTAACAGAGGAAACAGAGGAAACAGAGGTAACAGGGGTAACAGAGGTAACAGAGGTAACAGAGGTAACAGGGGAAACAGAGGAAACAGAGGTAACAGAGGAAACAGAGGAAACAGAGGTAACAGAGGAAACAGAGGAAACAGAGGTAACAGAGGTAACAGAGGTAACAGAGGAAACAGAGGTAACAGAGGTAACAGAGGTAACAAGGTAACAGAGGTAACAGAGGAAACAGAGGTAACAGAGGTAACAAGGTAACAGAGGTAACAGAGGTAACAGAGGAAACAGAGGTAACAGAGGTAACAGAGGAAAGAGAGGAAACAGAGAAACAGAGGTAACAGAGGTAACAGAGGAAACAGAGGTAACAGAGGAAACAAGGTAACAGAGGTAACAGAGGAAACAGAGGAAACAGAGGTAACAGAGGAAACAAGGTAACAGAGGTAACTGAGGAAACAGAGGAAACAGAGGAATCAGAGGTAACAGAGGTAACAGAGTTAACAGAGGTAACAGAGGTAACAGAGGAAACAGAGGTAACAGAGGAAACAGAGGTAACAGAGGAAACAGAGGTAACAGAGGTAACAAGGTAACAGAGTTAACAGAGTTAACAGAGGTAACAGAGGTAACTGAGGAAACAGAGGAAACAGAGGAAACAGAGGAATCAGAGGTAACAGAGGTAACAGAGTTAACAGAGGTAACAGAGGTAACAGAGGTAACAGAGGAAACAGAGGTAACAGAGGAAACAGAGGTAACAGAGGTAACAGAGGAAACAGAGGTAACAGAGGTAACAGAGGTAACAGGGGAAACAGAGGAAACAGAGGTAACAGAGGTAACAGAGGTAACACAGGTAACAGAGGTAACAATGTAACAGAGGTAACAAGGAAACAGAGGAAACAGAGAAACAGAGGTAACAGAGGTAACAGAGGAAACAGAGGTAACAAATCCTTCTGTTCACCTGATTTAGAATTCCTCACAATCAAATGTAGACCGCATTATCTTCCAAGAGAATTCTCTTCGATTATAATCACAGCCGTATATATCCCCCAAGCAGACACATCGATGGCTCTGAACGAACTTTATTTAACTCTTTGCAAACTGGAAAACATTTATCCGGAGGCTGCATTCATTGTAGCTGGGGATTTTAACAAAGCCAATCTGAAAACAAGACTCCCTAAATTTTATCAGCATATCGATTGCGCAACCAGGGGTGGTAAAACCTTGGATCATTGTTACTCTAACTTCCGCGACGCATATAAGGCCCTGCCCCGCCCCTTTCGGAAAAGCTGACCACGACTCCATTTTGCTGATCCCTGCCTACAGGCAGAAATTAAAACAAGAGGCTCCCACGCTGAGGTCTGTCCAACGCTGGTCAGACCAAGCTGACTCTACACTCCAAGACTGCTTCCATCACGTGGACTGGGACATGTTTCGTATTGCGTCAGATGGGAATATTGACGAATACGCTGATTCGGTGTGCGAGTTCATTAGAACGTGCGTCGAAGATGTCGTTCCCATAGCAACGATAAAAACATTCCCAAACCAGAAACCGTGGATTGATGGCAGCATTCGAGTGAAACTGAAAGCGCGAACCACTGCTTTTAATCAGGGCAAGGTGTCTGGCAACATGACTGAATACAAACAGTGCAGCTATTCCCTCCGCAAGGCTATTAAACAAGCTAAGCGTCAGTACAGAGACAAAGTGGAATCTCAATTCAACGGCTCAGACACAAGAGGCATGAGGCAGGGTCTACAGTCAATCACGGACTACAAGATGAAATCCAGCCCAGTCACGGACCAGGATGTCTTGCTCCCAGGCAGACTAAATAACTTTTTTGCCCGCTTTGAGGACAATACAGTGCCACTGACACGGCCTGCAACGGAAACATGCGGTCTCTCCTTCACTGCAGCCGAGGTGAGTAAGACATTTAAACGTGTTAACCCTCGCAAGGCTGCAGGCCCAGACGGCATCCCCAGCCGCGCCCTCAGAGCATGCGCAGACCAGCTGGCCGGTGTGTTTACGGACATATTCAATCAATCCCTATACCAGTCTGCTGTTCCCACATGCTTCAAGAGGGCCACCATTGTTCCTGTTCCCAAGAAAGCTAAGGTAACTGAGCTAAACGACTACCGCTCCGTAGCACTCACTTCCGTCATCATGAAGTGCTTTGAGAGACTAGTCAAGGACCATATAACCTCGACCCTACCTGACACCCTAGACCCACTCCAATTTGCTTACCGCCCAAATAGGTCCACAGACGATGCAATCTCAACCACACTGCACACTGCCCTAACCCACCTGGACAAGAGGAATACCTATGTGAGAATGCTGTTCATCGACTACAGCTCGGCATTCAACACCATAGTACCCTCCAAGCTCGTCATCAAGCTCGAGACCCTGGGTCTCGACCCCGCCCTGTGCAACTGGGTACTGGACTTCCTGACGGGCCGCCCCCAGGTGGTGAGGGTAGGCAACAACATCTCCTCCCCGCTGATCCTCAACACGGGGCCCCACAAGGGTGCGTTCTGAGCCCTCTCCTGTACTCCCTGTTCACCCACGACTGCGTGGCCACGCACGCCTCCAACTCAATCATCAAGTTTGCGGACGACACAACAGTGGTAGGCTTGATTACCAACAACGACGAGACGGCCTACAGGGAGGAGGTGAGGGCCCTCGGAGTGTGGTGTCAGGAAAATAACCTCACACTCAACGTCAACAAAACTAAGGAGATGATTGTGGACTTCAGGAAACAGCAGAGGGAACACCCCCTATCCACATCGATGGAACAGTAGTGGAGAGGGTAGCTAGTTTTAAGTTCCTCGGCATACACATCACAGACAAACTGAATTGGTCCACTCACACTGACAGCGCCGTGAAGAAGGCGCAGCAGCGCCTATTCAACCTCAGGAGGCTGAAGAAATTCGGCTTGTCACCAAAAGCACTCACAAACTTCTACAGATGCACAATCGAGAGCATCCTGGCGGGCTGTATCACCGCCTGGTACGGCAACTGCTCCGCCCTCAACCGTAAGGCTCTCCAGAGGGTAGTGAGGACTGCACAACGCATCACCGGGGCAAACTACCTGCCCTCCAGGACACCTACACCACCCGTTGTTACAGGAAGGCCATAAAGATCATCAAGGACATCAACCACCCGAACCACTGCCTGTTCACCCCGCTATCATCCAGAAGGCGAGGTCAGTACAGGTGCATCAAAGCTGGGACCGAGAGACTGAAAAACAGCTTCTATCTCAAGGCCATCAGACTGTTAAACAGCCACCACTAACAGTGAGTGGCTGCTGCCAACACACTGTCATTGACACTGACCCAACTCCAGCCATTTTAATAATGGGAATTGATGGGAATTATGTAAATATATCACTAGCCACTTTAAACAATGCTACCTTATATAATGTTACTTACCCTACATTATTCATCTCATATGCATATGTATATACTGTACTCTACATCATCGACTGCATCCTTATGTAACACATGTATCACTAGCCACTTTAACTATGCCACTTTGTTTACTTTGTCTACACACTCATCTCATATGTATATACTGTACTCGATACCATCTACTGTATGCTGCTCTGTACCATCACTCATTCATATATCCTTATGTACATATTCCTTATCCCCTTACACTGTGTATAAGACAGTAGTTTTGGAATTGTTAGTTAGATTACTTGTTGGTTATCACTGCATTGTCGGAACTAGAAGCACAAGCATTTCGCTACACTCGCATTTAACATCTGCTAACCATGTGTATGTGACAAATAAAATTTGATTTGATTTGATTTTAACAAGGTAACAGAGGTAACAGAGGAAACAGAGGTAACAAGGTAACAGAGGAAACAGAGGTAACAGAGGAAACAAGGTAACAGAGGAGGTAACAGAGGTAACTGAGGAAACAGAGGAAACAGAGGAAACAGAGGAAACAGAGGTAACAGAGGTAACAGAGGTAACAGAGGAAACAGAGGAAACAGAGGTAACAGAGGTAACAGAGGTAACAGAGGAAACAGAGGTAACAGAGGGTAACAGAGGTAACAGAGGTAACAGGGGAAACAGAGGAAACAGAGGTAACAGAGGTAACAGAGGAAACAGAGGTAACAGAGGTAACAGAGGAAACAGAGGTAACAGGGGTAACAGAGGTAACAGAGGTAACAGAAACAGGGAAACAGAGGAAACAGAGGAAACAGAGGTAACAGAGGTAACAGAGGTAACAGAGGTAACAGAGGTAACAGGGGAAACAGAGGAAACAGAGGTAACAGAGGAAACAGAAGAAACAGAGGTAACAGAGGTAACAGGGGTAACAGAGGTAACAGAGGAAACAGAGGTAACAGAGGAAACAGAGGTAACAGAGGAAACAGAGGAAACAGAGGTAACAGAGGTAACAGAGGATACAGAGGTAACAGAGGAAACAGAAGAAACAGAGGTAACAGAGGTAACAGAGGAAACAGAGGTAACAGAGGAAACAGAGGAAACAGAGGTAACAGAGGTAACAGAGGAAACAGAGGTAACAGAGGTAACAGAGGATACAGAGGTAACAGAGGTAACAGAGGTAACAGAGGAAACAGAGGTAACAGAGGTAACAGAGGAAACAGAGGTAACAGAGGTAACAGAGGTAACAGAGGTAACAGAGGAAACAGAGGTAACAGAGGTAACAGAGGTAACAGAGGTAACAGAGGTAACAGAGGAAACAGAGGTAACAGAGGTAACAGAGGTAACAGAGGAAACAGAGGTAACAGAGGTAACAGAGGTAACAGAGGTAACAGAGGTAACAGAGGTAACAGAGGAAACAGAGGAAACAGAGGAAACAGAGGTAACAAGGTAACAGAGGAAACAGAGGAAACAGAGGAAACAAGGTAACAGAGGTAACAGAGGAAACAGAGGAAACAGAGGTAACAGAGGAAACAGAGGTAACAGAGGTAACAGAGGAAACAGAGGAAACAGAGGTAACAGAGGTAACAGAGGAAACAGAAGAAACAGAGGTAACAGAGGATACAGAGGTAACAGAGGTAACAGAGGTAACAGAGGATACAGAGGTAACAGAGGGAAACAGAGGTAACAGAGGTAACAGGGGTAACAGAGGTAACAGAGGTAACAGAGGTAACAGGGGTAACAGAGGTAACAGAGGTAACAGAGGAAACAGAAGAAACAGAGGTAACAGAGGTAACAGAGGTA
The DNA here is from genome assembly GCF_023373465.1 of Oncorhynchus keta. Classification (NCBI taxonomy): domain Eukaryota; kingdom Metazoa; phylum Chordata; class Actinopteri; order Salmoniformes; family Salmonidae; genus Oncorhynchus; species Oncorhynchus keta. The sequence continues at coordinate 11,995,076 of NC_068433.1, forward strand.
ACAGAGGTAACAGAGCATCAACCTGCAGAGAACTCTGCAGATCAATCTATCATTCTATTGGATCAGACCCTTCTAGCAGGCCTCTACAGTACGACAATGGCTACTCCCACACCCCTAGACATGTCGTCTCATTAGGCTGAAGTCCAGTCATTCACACACTGATGACGATAACATGTTCTGACTCAAGGATCCTTAAAGGGCCAGGTCCTCACATTCCTGGTTCTGGACAGCCAAAACACATCTGGGTTTTGTTTCTACTTGGTAGTCAATTGCAGTCACCTGGTGTCCCAGGTCTGAATTAGTCTCTGATTGGAAGGAGATCATGAAAACCAGAAGTGTTTTGGACCTCCAGCACCAGGATTGGGCAGACCTGGTCTAAATCAGGAATGGTCAACTCCAGTCCTCGGGGATGGGGTGATGTCAAACTATGCTCAAAAAATGTATAAATTGTACTTTGTACTAATACAATTGCTCAGACAAAGATTTTGTTTAACAAGTAATAAAAACATGATGTCATACATCACCCCCCCCCCCCCATACATCACACAGCTGATTAAACTAATTACATTCTAAACTGAAGATCCTGATTGGTTGATTATTGGAGCCAGGTGTGTTAGATGGTGCTGGGGGGAAAAGTGTGACCAATCAGGACCCCGAGGACTGGAGTTGCCCATCCCTTTTCTAAATAGATGAAAGATGGTGCTGGACACAAAGATGTAAAAAGTCTGTTGCAGAGGAAGACTTCACTGGTCTACAGCTGTTTCCATCCAATTAGCCACAGAGTTTCATGTGAATATTCTAGAAAAATGCACATTTTCCCCCCCAGTGGGTTATTTCCACCAAACTGACTTGCCGCAGATAAAGAAAATCTGTGTGTGATGACGTCACACAAAACGCACTTTCTCACTTAAGTTTTCATGTTACCAAATAAAAATAGAACGTTCTATGTGTTTCCGTGGCATTATCATCTCTACTGCTAGTTCTGTCACAGACTGGTCTGGTGTTGACGAGGCATTATCATCTCTACTGCTAGTTCTGTCACAGACTGGTCTGGTGTTGACGAGGCATTATCATCTCTACTGCTAGTTCTGTCACAGACTGGTCTGGTGTTGACGAGGCATTATCATCTCTACTGCTAGTTCTGTCACAGACTGGTCTGGTGTTGACGAGGCATTATCATCTCTACTGCTAGTTCTGTCAGACTGGTCTGGTGTTGACGAGGCATTATCATCTCTACTGCTAGTTCTGTCACAGACTGGTCTGGTGTTGACTAGGCATTATCATCTCTACAGCTAGTTCTGTCACAGACTGGTCTGGTGTTGACGAGGCATTATCATCTCTACTGCTAGTTCTGTCACAGACTGGTCTGGTGTTGACGAGGCATTATCATCTCTACTGCTAGTTCTGTCACAGACTGGTCTGGTGTTGACGAGGCATTATCATCTCTACTGCTAGTTCTGTCACAGACTGGTCTGGTGTTGACGAGGCATTATCATCTCTACTGCTAGTTCTGTCACAGACTGGTCTGGTGTTGACGAGGCATTATCATCTCTACTGCTAGTTCTGTCACAGACTGGTCTGGTGTTGACGAGGCATTATCATCTCTACAGCTAGTTCTGTCAGACTGGTCTGGTGTTGACGAGGCATTATCATCTCTACTGCTAGTTCTGTCAGACTGGTCTGGTGTTGACGAGGCATTATCATCTCTACTGCTAGTTCTGTCACAGACTGGTCTGGTGTTGACGAGGCATTATCATCTCTACTGCTAGTTCTGTCACAGACTGGTCTGGTGTTGCCGAGGCATTATCATCTCTACTGCTAGTTCTGTCACAGACTGGTCTGGTGTTGACGAGGCATTATCATCTCTACAGCTAGTTCTGTCACAGACTGGTCTGGTGTTGACGAGGCATTATCATCTCTACTGCTAGTTCTGTCACAGACTGGTCTGGTGTTGACGTGTGCGCTGTAGCCACCAGCTGGTAGATACGGTGCGGGTAGGCTAGTCTACATGATGACATTGTTACGGATAAGAGAGACTATTTTGACTTGTCAAACGGCAGTCAAGCATCATGTCACCAGAATAAGACCCTGGATAATTATTAGAGAGCAGCATCAAGCTCTTCACCTTGCACTTCCTCATCATAAATGATTTCATCTGCAGCCTAATAAACAGCATGGTTTCCTGAGAGGTGGTGGGAGGACCACACACCATATCATCGTGTGACTCCCAACTTGACTTCAATATGATAGTTATTATATCCATTTTTTGTTCATAAAAGTGTTTCTACCGCAATTTCTCACATAATTAATTTTACAGACACAAAAAAATCCCACCATGTCGAATAAACAAATTATGTCAGCATAAAAACACTTAAAAACGTCCTGTTTCCATCACAGCTGTCGTGATTTCTTTTATATGCTATGACTTTACTTGCATAGAAACTGTGGATGGAAATGTAGTTAGTGTCTCTCTCTTTCCCCATCTTCTCCTCTCTCTCTCTCCTCCCCTCTGTTCTCCTCCCCTCTGTTCTCCTCTCTCTCTCTCTCTCCTCCCCTCTGTTCTCCTCCCCTCTGTTCTCCTCGCTCTCTCTCCTCCCCTCTGTTCTCTCTATACTCAGAGTAATCTCAGGGGTCCAGACAGATTTGTGGAGGCTGCAGAAGGCTGTTGTCAGACTAATCAGTCATCCTGAACACAGTTTGTTAGCATGGGAGAGGGAGAGAGAGAGAGAGAGAGGGAGAGGGAGAGGGAGAGGGATAGATCATTTCCTAGATCTGCTGGGCAGATACTGGGTAATTAGTTATCATAGTGAATATAACCTGAAGGAGGGAGGGAGGGAGGGAGGGAGGGAGGGAGGGAGGGAGGGAGGGAGGGAGGGAGGGTTGGGAGGGAGGGTCACGTTCTGACCTTAGTTCCTTTATTATGTCTTTGTGTTAGTTTGGTCAGGGTGTGAGTTGGGGTGGGTAGTCTATGTTATTTTTTCTTTGTTGTATTTCTGTGTTCGGCCTGGTATGGTTCTCAATCAGAGGCAACTGTCGATCGTTGTCTCTGATTGAGAATCATACTTAGGTAGCCTGGATGTCTCTGATTGAGAATCATACTTAGGTAGCCTGGTTGTCTCTGATTGAGAATCATACTTAGGTAGCCTGGTTGTCTCTGATTGAGAATCATACTTAGGTAGCCTGGTTGTCTCTGATTGAGAATCATACTTAGGTAGCCTGGTTGTCTCTGATTGAGAATCATACTTAGGTAGCCTGGTTGTCTCTGATTGAGAATCATACTTAGGTAGCCTGGTTGTCTCTGATTGAGAATCATACTTAGGTAGCCTGGTTGTCTCTGATTGAGAATCATACTTAGGTAGCCTGGTTGTCTCTGATTGAGAATCATACTTAGGTAGCCTGGTTGTCTCTGATTGAGAATCATACTTAGGTAGCCTGGTTGTCTCTGATTGAGAATCATACTTAGGTAGCCTGTTTTCCCCATTTTGGTGGTGGGTGATTATTTTCTGTTTAGTGTTTTTCATCACCTTACAGGACTGTTCGTTTGTTGCTTTTGTTGTT
>NC_068433.1:12003633-12101133 GCF_023373465.1 Oncorhynchus keta
CTAATTAATAAACACCATCACACTACTGACCATATATACACCTCACACACACTAATTAATAAACACCACCCCACTACTGACCATATATACACCTTACACACACTAATTAATAAACACCATCGCACTACTGACCATATATACACCTTACACACACTAATTAATAAACACCATCTCACTACTGACCATATATACACCTTACACACACTAATTAATAAACACCACCTCACTACTGACCATATATACACCTCACACACACTAATTAATAAACACCATCTCACTACTGACCATATATACACCTCACACACACTAATGAATAAACACCATCTCACTACTGACCATATATACACCTTACACACACTAATTAATAAACACCACCTCACTACTGACCATATATACCTCACACACACTAATTAATAAACACCATCGCACTACTGACCATATATACACCTCACACACACTAATTAATAAACACCACCTCACTACTGACCATATATACACCTACACACACTAATTAATAAACACCACCTCACTACTGACCATATATACACCTTACACACACTAATGAATAAACACCATCTCACTACTGACCATATATACACCTTACACACACTAATTAATAAACACCACCTCACTACTGACCATATATACACCTCACACACACTAATTAATAAACACCACCTCACTACTGACCATATATACACCTTACACACACTAATGAATAAACACCATCTCACTACTGACCATATATACACCTTACACTCACTAATTAATAAACACCACCTCACTACTGACCATATATACACCTCACACACACTAATTAATAAACACCACCTCACTACTGACCATATATACACCTTACACACACTAATGAATAAACACCATCTCACTACTGACCATATATACACCTTACACACACTAATTAATAAACACCATCTCACTACTGACCATATATACACCTTACACACACTAATTAATAAACACCACCTCACTACTGACCATATATACACCTCACACACACTAATGAATAAACACCATCTCACTACTGACCATATATACACCTCACACACACTAATTAATAAACACCACCTCACTACTGACCATATATACACCTTACACACACTAATTAATAAACACCACCTCACTACTGACCATATATACACCTTACACACACTAATGAATAAACACCATCTCACTACTGACCATATATACACCTTACACACACTAATTAATAAACACCATCACACTACTGACCATATATACACCTACACACACACTAATGAATAAACACCATCTCACTACTGACCATATATACACCTACACACACTAATTAATAAACACCATCACACTACTGACCATATATACACCTTACACACACTAATTAATAAACACCATCTCACTACTGACCATATATACACCTCACACACACTAATGAATAAACACCATCTCACTACTGACCATATATACACCTCACACACACTAATGAATAAACACCATCACACTACTGACCATATATACACCTCACACACACTAATTAATAAACACCATCACACTACTGACCATATATACACCTCACACACACTAATTAATAAACACCATCTCACTACTGACCATATATACACCTTACACACACTAATTAATAAACACCATCTCACTACTGACCATATATACACCTTACACACACTAATTAATAAACACCATCTCACTACTGACCATATATACACCTCACACACACTAATTAATAAACACCACCTCACTACTGACCATATATACACCTCACACACACTAATTAATAAACACCATCTCACTACTGACCATATATACACCTCACACACACTAATTAATAAACACCACCTCACTACTGACCATATATACACCTTACACACACTAATTAATAAACACCATCTCACTACTGACCATATATACACCTGACACACACTAATTAATAAACACCACCTCACTACTGACCATATATACACCTTACACACACTAATTAATAAACACCATCTCACTACTGACCATATATACACCTCACACACACTAATTAATAAACACCACCTCACTACTGACCATATATACACCTCACACACACTAATTAATAAACACCACCTCACTACTGACCATATATACACCTCACACACACTAATTAATAAACACCATCACACTACTGACCATATATACACCTCACACACACTAATTAATAAACACCATCTCACTACTGACCATATATACACCTCACACACACTAATTAATAAACACCATCTCACTACTGACCATATATACACCTCACACACACTAATTAATAAACACCATCTCACTACTGACCATATATACACCTCACACACACTAATTAATAAACACCATCACACTACTGACCATATATACACCTCACACACACTAATGAATAAACACCATCACACTACTGACCATATATACACCTCACACACACTAATGAATAAACACCATCTCACTACTGACCATATATACACCTCACACACACTAATGAATAAACACCATCACACTACTGACCATATATACACCTCACACACACTAATGAATAAACACCATCACACTACTAATAAACACCATATATACACCTCACCTCACCACACTACTAATTAATAAACACCATCTCACTACTGACCATATATACACCTCACACACACTAATTAATAAACACCATCACACTACTGACCATATATACACCTCACACACACTAATTAATAAACACCATCTCACTACTGACCATATATACACCTCACACACACTAATTAATAAACACCATCTCACTACTGACCATATATACACCTTACACACACTAATTAATAAACACCATCTCACTACTGACCATATATACTGACCATATATACACCTCACACACACTAATTAATAAACACCACCTCACTACTGACCATATATACACCTTACACACACTAATGAATAAACACCATCTCACTACTGACCATATATACACCTCACACACACTAATTAATAAACACCACCTCACTACTGACCATATATACACCTTATACACACTAATTAATAAACACCACCTCACTACTGACCATATATACACCTTACACACACTAATTAATAAACACCACCTCACTACTGACCATATATACACTCACACACACACTAATTTATAAACACCATCACACTACTGACCATATATACACCTTACACACACTAATGAATAAACACCATCTCACTACTGACCATATATACACCTCACACACACTAATGAATAAACACCATCTCACTACTGACCATATATACACCTCACACACACTAATTAATAAACACCATCACACTACTGACCATATATACACCTCACACACACTAATTAATAAACACCACCTCACTACTGACCATATATACACCTTACACACACTAATGAATAAACACGTCCATAAAAAAAAAAAAAGAGGGCAAAATCTTTGCTTGGTTTATTGACTTTAAAAAAGCATTTGATTCGATTTGGCATGAAGGGCTATTCTACAACATTCTCCACAGTGGGCTTGGTGGTGAGGTGTATGACTTAATAAAATGTATTTACACAGAAAACAAGTGTGCAATAAAAATCAAAAAAAAACCAAAGAACAGAATTTTTTTTCACAATGTCGAGGCATCTGAAACTTTAATATGGCAGTGAATGCATGGCAGAGCTTTGCAATGAAAAAATGAGACAAGGCTGCAATTTGAAATTTTGAAAAATATTTGACAGTGTAATCCTACCAATAGCACTTTATGGAAGTGAGGTTTGGGGACCACTCAATAAACTGGATTTTAAAATGTGGGACAAACATCCAATTGAAGCCCTACATGCAGAATTCTGTCGGAAAATCCTACAAGTCCAGAGAAATACACCAACTAATGCATGTAGGGCAGAATTGGGCCGTTTTCCAGTAATAATGAAGATACAAAAAAGATCATTAAAATTTTGGCTACATCTAAATTCAAGTCCAAATTCGAGTCTGCAATTTAAAGCACTTCAAGCCCAAGAGCTGAGCCCAGAAACAAGCCCTCTCAGTCAGCTGGTGTTGGACCTCACCAACCAAGCTGACACCAGCACTGCTTCAAAAGAAAGAATTCCAATAAGCAAAATCATGAACCAATCAAAGGAATCATATTTACAATACTGGAAAAACGAAACAAAATCCCAAAGCCGACTAAATTGCTATCTGACCCTAAACAGAGAATATGAATTGGCTGATTAGCTCTACTCTGTCAGAGATACGAAGCAGAGACAGATCCTTACCAAGTACAGGCTGAGTGACCACCGATTGGCAATAGAAACCGGCAGACATAAAAAGACATGGCTACCCAAAGAGGAGCGTGTATGTGGTCACTGCATGACAGGGGAGGAAGAGACAGAGATGCACTTTCTCCTTTACTGTGATAAATATTCCTCACAAAGAGATTCATTATTCACAGAAATGACTACATATATTCCAAATTTTTACAAATTGAACCCAGAGGAAAAACTAAGAATACTCATGGGCGAAGGAGCAATGGCTCCTCTTGCAGCCAAATATGTATTTTCCTGCCATAGCCTGAGGGACACTGAATAATAACATCTGCATAGTAAACACTAACTTACTTATTATTACTATTATTGTTATGACTATAATTATTAATGTTTATCATTCCAAATATGGGTGGTAATGGTAGTGATAACAGTTTAGTGATGGTAGTAGTCGTCGTAGTAATGATGATTGTAGTTGTAGTACTGATATAAAGAAGAAGATGACAGTTATTTAGTTATAAGTTAGTTATAGTTTCATTTTCCATAATTTGATTTTATATTTATTACATTTCTACTATTGACTGTTACCATTTTATTGTTATTATTTTTGTATTTAATTTTGTATTACTATTTACTACCATTTTATATTATTATTTGCTATCATTTATAATTTTGTTACAATGTATATTGTATACATTGTTGCTTTGGCAATATTGACACAATGTTTTTCATGCCAATAAAGCAGCTTGAATTTGAATTTGAGAGAGAGAGAGAGAGAGAGAGAGAGAGAGAGAGAGAGAGAGAGAGAGAGAGAGAGAGAGAGAGAGAGAGAGAGAGAGAGAGAGAGAGAGAGAGAGAGAGAGAGAGAGAGAGAGAGAAACACAGAGAGAGAAACAGAGAGAGAATCAGAGAGAGAGAGAGAAACAGAGAGAGAGAAACAGAGAGAGGGAGAGAGAGAGAAACAGAGAGAGAGAAATAGAGAGAGAGAGAGAGAGAGAAGAGAGAAAGAGAGAGAGAGAGAAAGAGAGAGAGAGAGATGAAGGGAGAGAGAGAGAAAGAGAGAGATGAAGGGAGAGAGAGAGAAAGAGAGAGAGAAACAGAGAGAGAGAGAGAGAGAGAGAGAGAGAGAGAGAGAGAGAGAGAGAGAGAGAGAGAGAGAGAGAGAGAGAGAGAGAGAAACGAAAGAGAGAGAAAGAGAGAGAGAGAGAGAGAGAGAGAGAGAGAGAGAGAGAGAGAGAGAGAGAGAGAGAGAGAGAGAGAGAGAGAGAAACAGAGAGAGAGAGAGAGAGAGAGAGAGAGAGAGAGAGGTAACAGAGAGAAAGAGAGAAACAGAGAGAGAGAAAGAGAGAGAGAGAGAGACAGAGATAGAGAAACAGAGAGAGAGAAACAGAGAGAGAGAAACAGAGAGAGAAACAGAGAGAGAAACAGAGAGAGAGAAACAGAGTGAGAGAGAAACGGAGAGAGAAGCAGAGAGAGAGAGAAACAGATTGTCATCGTTCTGAAAGAGCCGTGATAAAGTATACCATTGTTTATGCACGAACACACATCCACATACACAGTGTTGTACAACTAAACTTGTGGGGGACAAACAATTCAGTACAAAAGCTGAAGAACATCCGCACATCCAGGTACTTTCCACAGGTGATGAAGTTGTAACTCCTGGAAAACAGAAAGGAAAACACTGCACACTGCTGCTCCCTGGGGATTTGATTTATAACAACGCTTCCATAGGTCACACCATTCAGTCCTATTCAAAACCCTATAACCCGTACCCTTATCCTAACCCTAACCTTTACCCTTATCCTAACCCTAACCTTTACCCTTATCCTAACCCTAACCTTTACCCTTATCCTAACCCTAATCTTTACCCTTATCCTAACCCTAACCTTTACCCTTATCCTAACCCTAACCTTTACCCTTATCCTAACCCTAACCTTTACCCTTATCCTAACCCTAACCTTTACCCTTATCCTAACCCTAACCTTTACCCTTATCCTAACCCTAACCTTTACCCTTATCCTAACCCTAATCTTTACCCTTATCCTAACCCTAACCTTTACCCTTATCCTAACCCTAACCTTTACCCTTATCCTAACCCTAACCTTTACCCTTATCCTAACCCTAACCTTTACCCTTATCCTAACCCTTATCCTAACCTTTACCCTTATCCTAACCCTAACCTTAACCCTAAACCCCCTAGATATATAATTTGACTTTGTGGACTAACAAAATGTCCCCAGTTGGTCAAATTTTCGTTTACTATTCTTGTGGGAACTTCTGGTCTCCACAAGTATAGTTAAAAACACACACACCACACACACACACACACACACACACACACACACACACACACACACACACACACACACACACACACACACACACACACACACACACAGCGCTGAGGGAATTCATATAAACCACTCCACAGTAAATATCCCAACCCATTTTCACTTTCTACTTTCTACTTTCTACAGCCAAATGATTTTCCACAGCCAGTGTTGTTTAGCCAAATTGATACTTGCTATTATGTTGGGTGCTTTTTAAGGGAGTCAAAATCAATAAATAAGATTCCAAACAGAGTGGAGAGCCAATAAGAATAATACACATTCAAACCCCATTCCCACAGAGCAGACAGCCAAGCCCACACATACACAATACAAGTCAGGCTGGTATAGTAACATTATGGATGCAGTAGGAATTATCATAAACAGAAACTCTGCAATGGGGGAGTTGTCATTGAGTAAGTGTGTGTGTGTGTGTGAGCTGATGGGAGTGGGAGGATGAATCAGGCTGTAACCCATGGCGACCTTGCAGGAGGGCGCCACGGGAGAGGAGGATGAAGGGATGGAGCGTGCCTCTCTCTCTCTCTCTCTCTCTGTGCCTTTTAAGTTGATATTTCCATTTCAGAACTATGGACCAGTGAATTTTACAGAGTAACTAGAGACAGTTAGGAGCAAACACTGTTTAGTTCTGGGCCTGGATTCGCACAAACTTAACAAGTCTCTTAAGAAAAAAAATATTTTAAGAGGCAATGATTTTTTCACATTTCTCAAATATCTTCTTACCAATCTTCTTAAGATGTTTGTTGCTAGGCAACTGCATTAGCTAGCTATCTACAGTGCCTTCAGAAAGTATTCAGACCATTGACTTTAAAAATATATATATATATGTTACAGCCTTATTCTAAAATTGAATAAATAAAGCAAATTCCTCAGCAGGAATTCCTCAGCAGTCTACACACACCCCACGGCCGGCTGCGACATAGCATGGACTCCAAACAGGATCTCTAGTGGCACAGCTACTGTAGCAACTGCAATGCAGTGCCTTAGACCTCTGCGCCACTCGGGAGGCAAGGTCCCACAGTTGACAGTACATGTCAGTGTAAAAACCAAGCCATGAGGTAGAAGGAATTGTCTGTAGAGGTCCGAGACAGTATTGTGTTGAGGCACAGATCTGGGGAAGGGTACCAAAAAATGTCTGCAGCATTGAAGGTCCCCAAGAACATAATGGCCTCCATCATTCTTAAATGGAAGTTTGGAACCACCAAGACTCTTCCTAGAGCTGGCCGCTCGGCCAAACAGTGCAGTCGGGGGAGAAGGGCCTTGGTCAGGGAGGGGACCAAGAACCCGATGGTCACTCTGACAGCGCTCTAGAGTCCTCTGTGGAGATGGGAGAATCTTCCAGAAGGACAACCATCTCTGCAGCACTCCACCAATCATACCTCTATGGTAGAGTGGCCAGACGGAAGCCACTCCTCACTGACAGTCCGCTTGGAGTTTGTCAAAAGGCACTTAAAGACTCTCAGACCATGAGAAACAAGATTCTCTGGTCTGATTAAACCAAGAGTGAACTCTTTGGCCTGAATGCCAAGCGTCACATCTGTATGAAACCTGGCACCATCCCTACGGTGAAGCACGATGGTGGCAGCATCATGTTGTGGGGATGTTGTCAGCGGCAGGGACAGGGAGACTAGTCAGGATCGAGGCAAAGATGAACGAGGCAGAGTACAGAGATATCCTTGATGAAAACCTGCTCCAGAGCCCTCAGGACCTCAGAGTAGGGCGAAGGTTCACCTCCCAACAGGACAACGAACCCAAGCACACAGCCAAGACAACACAGGAGTGGCTTCGGGACAAGTCTCTGAATGTCCTTGAGTGGCCCAGCCAGAGACCGGACTTGAACCTGATTGAACATCTCTGGAGAGACCTGAAAATAGCTGTGCAGCAACGCTCCCCATCCAACCTGACAGAGCTTGAGAGGATCTGCAGAGAAGAATGGAAGAAACTCCCTTAATACAAATGGGAGAAACTCCCCAAATACAGGTGTGCCAAGCTTGCAGCGTCATACTCAAGAAGCCTCAAAGCTGTAATCGTTGCTAAAGGTGCTTCAACAAAGTACTGAGTAAAGGCTCTGAATACTTATGTAAATGTGATATTTCCATTTGTAATGTTTTATATAAATTAGCAAATAAAATCTAAAAACCTGCTTTTGCTTTGTCATTATGGGTTATTGTGTGTAGATTGATGAGGGCAACAAAAATGTTTAAATCAATTTTAGAATAAGCCTGTAACTTAACAAAATGTGGAAGATACATTCCGAAGGCACTGTAGCTAGCAATAGCAAATCATGTTAGCATATTTCATACTGAGATGACTGTTCTAAAACATGTTCTTGGGTTTAAAATAATCCATACTGAAACCTTCAGATTAAGTTTGTGAGTGAATTAAACATGTTCATTTGCTTTTATGTGCTTTTTCTCTCACTGCCCTGAGATTAAGACATGGGTTTAGCCATCTTGGAATTAAGAACAAGGAGAGGCGGTGAAGAGAGGAGAAGAGGAGGAGAGGAGAAGAGGAGGAGAGGAGAGGAAGAGAAGAGGAGGAGAGGAGAAGAGGAGGAGAGGAGGAGAGGAGAAGAGAAGAGGAGAGGAAGAGAAGAGGAGGAGAAGAGGAGGAGAGGAGGAGAGGAGAGGAAGAGAAGAGGAGGAAAGGAGGAGAGGAGAAGAGGAGGAGAGGAGAGGAAGAGAAGAGGAGGAGAGAAGAGGAGAAGAGAAGAGGAGGAGAGGAGAAGAGGAGAGGAGAAGAGGAGGAAGAGAAGAGGAGGATAGGAGGAGAGGAGAAGAGAAGAGGAGGATAGGAGGAGAGGAGGATAGGAGAAGAGGAGGATAGGAGGAGAGGAAGAGAAGAGGAGGATAGGAGGAGAGGAGAAGAGGAGGATAGGAGGAGAGGAGAAGAGGAGGAGAGGAGAAAGAGGAGAGGAGAGGAAGAGAAGAGGAGGATAGGAGGAGAGGAGAAGAGGAGGAGAGGAGGAGAGGAGAAGAGGAGGATAGGAGGAGAGGAGAAGAGGAGGATAGGAGGAGAGGAGAAGAGGAGGATAGGAGGAGAGGAGAAGAGGAGGAGAGGAGAAGAGGAGGATAGGAGGGTAGGAGGAGAGGAGAAGAGGAGGAGAGAAGAGGAGGAGAAGAGGAGAAGAGGAGAGGAGGAGAGAAGAGGAGAAGAGAAGAGGAGAAGAGGAGAGGAGAAGAGGAGGAGAGGAGAGGAAGAGAAGAGGAGGAGAAGAGGAGGAGAGGAGGAGAGGAGAGGAAGAGAAGAGGAAAGGAGGAGAGGAGAAGAGGAGGAGAGGAGAGGAAGAGAAGAGGAGGAGAGAAGAGGAGAAGAGAAGAGGAGGAGAGGAGAGGAAGAGAAGAGGAGGATAGGAGGAGAGGAGAAGAGGAGGATAGGAGGAGAGGAGAAGAGAAGAGAAGAGGAGAGGAGGAGAGGAGGATAGGAGGATAGGAGGAGAGGAGGATAGGAGGAGAGGAGAAGAGGAGGAGAGGAGAGGAAGAGAAGAGGAGGATAGGAGGAGAGGAGAAGAGGAGGATAGGAGGAGAGGAGAAGAGGAGGAGAGGAGAAGAGGAGGAGAGGAGAAGAGGAGGAGAGGAAGAGAAGAGGAGGATAGGAGGAGAGGAGAAGAGAAAGGAGAGGAGAAGAGGGGGATAGGAGGAGAGGAGAAGAGGATAGGAGGATAGGAGGATAGGAGGATAGGAGGAGAGGAGAAGAGGAGGAGAGAAGAGGAGGAGAAGAGGAGAAGAGGAGGATAGGAGGAGAGGAGAAGAGGAGGAGAAGAGAAGAGAAGGAGGAGAAGAGAAGAGAAGAGAAGAGAAGAAGAGGAGGAGAAGAGGAGAGGAGACGAGGAGAGGAGGAGAGGAGAGGAAGAGAAGAGGAGGATAGGAGAAGAGGAGGAGAGGAGAAGAGGAGAAGAGAAGAAGAGGAGAGGAGGAGAGGAGAAGAGGAGAAGAGAAGAAGAGGAGAGGAGGAGAGGAGGAGAAGAGGAGAAGAGGAGACGAGGAGGAGAGGAGGAGAGGAGGAGAGGAAGAGAAGAGGAGAAGAGGAGAAGAGGAGAGAAGAAGAGGAGGAGAGGAGAAGAGGAGGAGAGGAGAAGAGGAGAAGAAAAGAAGAGGAGAGGAGGAGAGGAGAAGAGGAGAAGAGGAGAAGAGGAGAGAAGAAGAGGAGAGGAGGAGAGGAGGAGAAGAGGAGAAGAGGAGGAGAAGAGGAGAGGAGGAGAGGAGGAGAAGAGGAGAAGAGGAGAAGAGGAGAGGAGAAGAAGAGGAGGAGGAGGAGGAGGAGAGAAGGGGAGGGGAGAGGAGGAGAGGAAGAGAAGAGAGTAGAAGAGGAGGAGAGGAGAAGAGAAGGAGAGGAGGAGTAGTGTGAGACACTAAATGCCAGACCTGCCTGTAATGCAATGAACATCACCTAGCAACAGGGAAAAGGGCAGTACCTAAAGAGGTATATTCCAATGAGAGGATCAAGAAGAGTCAACATACTGATTGAAAGAGATACTCCACACTCTCAGGCTTAGGGAGGAGAAGAGAGGAAGATGAGAGGAGAAGGATAGGAGGAGAGGAGAGGAGGTGAAGAGAAGGAGAGGAGAAGAGGAGGAGAGGAGAGAGGAGGAGGAGAGGAGAAGAGAAGGAGAGATGATGAGAGGGGGAGAGGGGAAAAGGAGGAAAGGAGAAAAGGAGGAGAAGAGGAGAAGAGGAGGAGAGGAGGCGGAGCAGAGAAGAGAAGGAGAGGAGAAGAGGAGGAGAGGAGGCGGAGCAGAGAAGAGAAGGAGAGGAGAAGAGGAGGAGAGGAGGCGGAGCAGAGAATAGAAGGAGAGAAGGAGAGGAGGCGGAGCAGAGAAGAGAAGGAGAGGAGGAGAAGAGAAGAGGAGGAGAGGAGGAAAGGAAGAGAAGAGAGGAGAAGAGGAGGAGAGGAGGCGGAGCAGAGAAGAGAAGGAGAGGAGAAGAGGAGGAGAGGAGGCGGAGCAGAGAATAGAAGGAGAGAAGGAGAGGAGGCGGAGCAGAGAAGAGAAGGAGAGGAGGAGAAGAGAAGAGGAGGAGAGGAGGAAAGGAAGAGAAGAGAGGAGAAGAGGAGGAGAGGAGGCGGAGCAGAGAAGAGAAGGAGAGAAGGAGAGGAGGCGGAGCAGAGAAGAGAAGGAGAGGAGGAGAAGAGAAGAGGAGGAGAGGAGGAAAGGAAGAGAAGAGAGGAGAAGAGGAGGAGAGGAGGAGAAGAGAAGAGGAGGAGAGGAGGAGAGGAGAGAGGAGGAAAGGAAGAGAAGAGAGGAGAAGAGGAGGAGAGGAGGAGAAGAGAAGAGGAGGAGAGGAGGAGAGGAGGAAAGGAAGAGAAGAGAGGAGTCTGAGACTAAACGCCAGACCTGTATTCTCCCTGTAAAATAAGCCTGACGCCATTCACCATCTTGACCCACTTTACCACTTCGAATAAGCCAGAGAGAACGTGTGTGTGTGTGTGTGTGTGTGTGTGTGTGTGTGTGTGTGTGTGTGTGTGTGTGTGAAACATTGAGACACCCTGCAGTCAAACAACACCATCTAAATACACAACATAAATCTGCCATAATGAGATACAATAAAAAGACATAAATAATAGCTCATATACGCACGCACACACACACACACACACACACACACACACACACACACACACACACACACACACACACACACACACACACACACACACACACACACACACACACACACACACACACACACACACACACACACACACACACGTCTCAGAGTACTCTCTCTGCTAAACTGGGTGTTAACCATCAACCCCCCCGACACCACACCTGATGCAGCCTGATGTTAAGGATTAACCCTTTACACTCGTGGGAATTGGCCTGTATGTAGTTCTTTTGATTAGAACACAGCCCTGCATCGGCGAAATCACACAATTACTGTTGTTTATTCAATTCAAAAACAGTCCATTATAAATCTGGGTCTGGTGAACATCATGTGAAAGCCTGTTCTATTGCCACCATCACTAGTTAAGTTCTAAAATAGGATCTTACAGTGTTAGTCTTTCACAATGCAATTCAGGGAAACAGATTTGGTGATCATTGACAGGAGCCACGAGTGTGTCACAGTGAGTTCTCTTCACAATAGACTAACTGGCTCATTCTGTTCAGAACAACCCAGGGTATGACGACAGGTCTTGGTAACTGTACATCTAACATAGTGATCAGAAACGTTGTCACCTTATATAAAAACACGTTTTATGATATTGAAATGTAAAGTACACATTTGGGCTCACGGGTGTTTGGCTCGCTTGTATGACAACAAAACGGTATTTATTGTCATCTTCAACGTCTCATCTTTCTAAATACATCCGAGTCCTCTTAATTTTATAGCATTTCCTTCACTCAGACAACAAACATTTTATCAAAAGTTGCCGAATTAGCGGGGGGTGACTTCCTGTCACGTGGTGCTCAAGTTCAGAACAGCTGTCAATCAAAACCCCCATACAGAGCTGTGAAGCGGAGACCCTGAGGTCTGACACCTTGTTGAGCATCTTACTGTACAGCCATGCGTTTAGAAATCATCTATTTTCAACCACGTAGACGGGTACGAGTTTAAACGGGTAACTGAGAAACAGCAGAGCTTCATAATCTAGTCATTTTGTAGTCACTGTGACCTCACTGCCAGCTAACGCCAACCTCATCTCTCATAGATCCCCAGTCTTAGCGCGTTCTTAGCGCACCGAACATTTCAAAGCACAAATTCTATTGACCCACATTTGAGCTCTATTTCAATCTTTTTTTAATAATACAAGGAGCCGACTGTGATTTGGATTTGCTAATCCGGTTAATTTGTTCATTCAGCGGGGATTAGGAATGTTCTGGAAGAGAGGATTCAGTTCGGAGTGTTGCTGACACAGCAGTTCTGTGCCATGGCTAGCTAGTAGCTCGCTCATCAGTAGTCAAACGGGCAGGAAGGTTGAGGCTGGGGGCTCTGTTGTTCTGCTGTAGGGGGTTGATCTCTCTCTCTGGTGATGCTACACAGGCACCAGAGGTAATTCATACTGCAGTCATATGGGTGTATCGTGTGTGCTGGCTATAGCTATAACTCTCTCTCTCTGTTAAACATGCAGTGTTAAACTATAGTGTTCTATCACCCACAGCAATCCACGCACATAATATCCCATAATGTGAGTGTGAGATATTGGACAACAATAGCCAGACAATCATCAGTCATCCATGCACACGACCTCATCCTCCCACAAGCAAAGAGCCACACACACACACACACACACACACACACACACACACACACACACACACACACACACACACACACACACACACACACACACACACACACACACACACACACACACACACACACACACACACACACACACACACACACACACACACACACACACAGAGAGAAGAAAATGCATTGATGAATAATTCAGAAAACCTCATTGATCTTCACTCTGTCTCTGGGGTATCCTGAGCCAGTACTGAGGAACAGAGTTAGCTGTTCAGTCAGGGTGATTATCCCCTCTGATGGACCTCCTCTCTAGCTCATAGAACATAAAGGGCAACATGTCCTGGCACCACTTACAACATTCCCCACCACTCTCTCTCATACACTATGTTCAGCACGGCAGACTTGAGGAAGCTGGAATAAGCTATTGCAGGATCTACTGTAGTGTCATTCTCTCTCCATCTGATCTTATCGTTGCTGTATTTGCACCATAGTACTTCCTGTTATTGTCATGTGACTGAACGACTGAAACGCGTCATAATCATAATATAAAAGGGTCTACTGGTGTTAATTTAGTCAATCACGTTTCCACAGGAAGAAACTGCACATCACCATGACGATTTACTGTCTCTACGTCACTATGGCAACGAGCCTTCAAAAACAACAAGCGTCAAAGCCTTAATAATGACCGAGCTGTCATTTTGCAGAAGGCTGCTGAATTCCTGTGTCACTGTGTGTCTGAGAGGAGAGGAGGTCCCTGTTCCATGTGTCACACGCCACTGTGACATTCCCCACCTGGCTCCTTATGTAACAGTATACCTTTAGACCGTCCCCTCGCCCCGACCCCGGGCTCGAACCAGGGAACCTCTGCACACATCAACAACAGTCACCCACTAAGCATCGTTACCCATCGCTCCACAAAATCCGCGGCCCTTGAAGATCAAGGGGAACCACTACTTCACGGTCTCAGAGCGAGTGACGTCACCGATTGAAACGATATTAGCGTGCACCACCGCTAACTAGCTAGCCATTTCACATCGGTAACACAGACACACAGCTCTAAAGTGTCTGAGATGTCAGGCCAATAAAAACAACCTACCCCTGAGAACACACTAGCTAGTTAGCAGTTAGCTCAAACCTCAGAACTAACATTCCGAGCCCCAAGGAACCACATTCCAGCTGGACTGACATAACTTCACGTTCACTTTGAAGGTAGAGCACAAAGTCCTGAACACAGTATTTCTGTTTCAAACGTGAACGCATTGCCTTGGTGAAGAGAGAGACAACAAACAATGCTGGGAGCTGGTTGAAAAGTGCTGTCTCCAAATCAAGTCAATTCTCTTTTGGGTGAAGCAATATTGGGTCTTGAATTATTTTGGTTTGTTCTTATGGTTTATGACACATGGCCCCTAGCACCACAACACATTTCCCTAGCACCACAACACACATTTCCCTAGCACCACAACAGAAGTCAGGTGCAGGAGAGCAGAGAGTTGTGATCTACTGGTGTAGAAGTCAGGTGCAGGAGAGCAGAGAGTTGTGATCTACTGGTGGAGAAGTCAGGTGCAGGAGAGCAGAGAGTTGTGATCTACTGGTGGAGAAGTCAGGTGCAGGAGAGCAGAGAGTTGTGATCTACTGGTGTAGAAGTCAGGTGCAGGAGAGCAGAGAGTTGTGATCTACTGGTGTAGAAGTCAGGTGCAGGAGAGCTGAGAGTTGTGATCTTCTGGTGTAGAAGTCAGGTGCAGGAGAGCAGAGAGTTGTGATCTACTGGTGGAGAAGTCAGGTGCAGGAGAGCAGAGAGTTGTGATCTACTGGTGGAGAAGTCAGGTGCAGGAGAGCAGAGAGTTGTGATCTACTGGTGGAGAAGTCAGGTGCAGGAGAGCAGAGAGTTGTGATCTACTGGTGTAGAAGTCAGGTGCAGGAGAGCAGAGAGTTGTGATCTACTGGTGTAGAAGTCAGGTGCAGGAGAGCAGAGAGTTGTGATCTACTGGTGTAGAAGTCAGGTGCAGGAGAGCAGAGAGTTGTGATCTACTGGTGTAGAAGTCAGGTGCAGGAGAGCAGAGAGTTGTGATCTACTGGTGTAGAAGTCAGGTGCAGGAGAGCTGAGAGTTGTGATCTACTGGCGTAGAAGTCAGGTGCAGGAGAGCTGAGAGTTGTGATCTACTGGTGTAGAAGTCAGGTGCAGGAGAGCAGAGAGTTGTGATCTACTGGTGTAGAAGTCAGGTGCAGGAGAGCTGAGAGTTGTGATCTTCTGGTGTAGAAGTCAGGTGCAGGAGAGCAGAGAGTTGTGATCTACTGGTGGAGAAGTCAGGTGCAGGAGAGCAGAGAGTTGTGATCTACTGGTGGAGAAGTCAGGTGCAGGAGAGCAGAGAGTTGTGATCTACTGGTGGAGAAGTCAGGTGCAGGAGAGCAGAGAGTTGTGATCTACTGGTGTAGAAGTCAGGTGCAGGAGAGCTGAGAGTTGTGATCTACTGGTGTAGAAGTCAGGTGCAGGAGAGCAGAGAGTTGTGATCTACTGGTGTAGAAGTCAGGTGCAGGAGAGCTGAGTGTTGTGATCTTCTGGTGTAGAAGTCAGGTGCAGGAGAGCAGAGAGTTGTGATCTACTGGTGTAGAAGTCAGGTGCAGGAGAGCAGAGAGTTGTGATCTACTGGTGTAGAAGTCAGGTGCAGGAGAGCAGAGAGTTGTGATCTACTGGTGGAGAAGTCAGGTGCAGGAGAGCAGAGAGTTGTGATCTACTGGTGGAGAAGTCAGGTGCAGGAGAGCAGAGAGTTGTGATCTACTGGTGTAGAAGTCAGGTGCAGGAGAGCAGAGAGCTGTGATCTACTGGTATAGAAGTCAGGTGCAGGAGAGCAGAGAGTTGTGATCAGGCACAGACTTTATTAGGTAGAAGCAGAGAACAGCCGGACGCAACTGGGTCAAACAAATCTCCAGCCAAAAGCGAAAGTGTAAAGCGCGACAAAGTCACAATGAAGGCAAAGAGTTTAACAATAAACATACTACGGGTGAATTACGGGACCCGGTAAACTCCAGCTTGGCGCGTCACACAAAAATACGTAACAAATAACAATTCCACACAAAGACATGGGGGGAACAGAGGGAATATATATGTAGTGTAATTAGGGAATGCAAACCAGGTGTGCGGGGAAACAAGACAAAACAAATGGAACAATGAACAGTGGAGCGGCGATGGCTCGAATACCGGTGATGTCGACCGCCGCCCGCACAAGGAGAGGAGCCGACTTCGGCGGAAGTTGTGACAGTAGCCTACATATTGCAGAGAAATTGATTTCCTGCCAAAGGCAAAGTGTTAATCTGTGAACGGAACTATTGAAGTCCGTCAGGAATTGTCGTCTATATCACACAGGTGATCAAAGGGATTCTATGGAAATGTGGATAGCTACTGTGAAATACACACCTGATGTAGATAGATGAGATAAAGGCCCATTTCTCTGGCCCGAATTATGGGTCTTCTTACTGTACGTCTGGTTCTGGCTTAACACACATATCCCCAGGTGAAGGATGCATGGGATGCTTCCGAACGAAGGCACCTTAAGAAGGCAGCATTTTAAACTACCTTGGGATTGGGACATGCCAATTTTTGCCAATTGGGACATGCCAATTCTTTTTTCAATAGCTTCTGTTTCAGGAGTACGACGTAGAGATGTGAAGAAGACATGAACTGTAGCACTAGGTTATCAGAAGTCTGAACAGCATATATCCTCACCCTTGTGACACACAGACTCAAACTAAAAATGAAAGAACATGATGAAATGCCCTAATAAAGTTGACTTGTGTTACAGTAACTGCAGAGGTACAGGTAAGTGCCAAAATAAAGGAAACACCCACATAAAGTGTTACCCAAGTGTTACTCGGGTGTAACTAACGTGTTACGCGGGTGTTACTCAGGTGTAACTAACGTGTTACCCAAGTGTTACTCAGGTATAACTAACGTGTTACCCGGGTGTTACTCAGGTGTTACTCAGGTGATACTCAGGTGTAACTAACGTGTCACCCGGGTGTTACTCAGGTGTTACTCAGGTGTAACTAACGTGTTACGTGTTACTCAAGTGTTACGCGGGTGTTACTCAGGTGTTACTCAGGTGTAACTAACGTGTTACCCAAGTGTTACTCAGGTGTTACTCAGGTGTTACTAACGTGTTACCCGGGTGTTACTCAGGTGTTACTCAGGTGTTACTCAGGTGTAACTAATGTGTTACCCAAGTGTTACTCAGGTGTTACTCAGGTGTTACTCAGGTGTAACTAACGTGTTACCCAAGTGTTACTCAGGTGTAACTAACGTGTTACCCGGGTGTTACTCAGGTGTAACTAACGTGTTACGTGTTACTCAAGTGTTACGCGGGTGTTACTCAGGTGTTACTCAAGTGTTACTCAGGTGTTTAACCCAGGTGTTATTCAAGTGTTTAACCCAGGTGTTACTAAAGTGTTAAACCCAAGTGTTACTCAAGTGTTTCCATTATTTTGGCAGTTACCTGTATGAGGATATATATTGGAAAATTCCCTCTGGAGAAAGGAGTGTGAGAAATATTATATTTTCTATGATTGCCCATTTAGCCGTGATTTAATACAGGAAACTCAGTTGGAAATGAAAAATGACCCAAATGTGAAATTGGATCGGACCACCACAATCACACCAGAAGTTTATCCACCACAGTGTCAATGGCTTATGTGGACAATTTAAGTTTTACTGTATTGAATAGAGCAATTTTACTCAATTCAATAATTCAATATCATAATTAACACAGACCCATCGGTGCTCACACACACACACACACACAATGAGGTTTGGCAGATGAGCTATAAAGAGCTTCTTCTCGGGAAAGCTGAATGAACAGAGGTCTGTTTTGCATGGGCTCATCTGCGAGGGTGTAAAATACAAAGACATGCTTAGCTAAAAACAGAAACACACAGGGTACAATTTTCACTGCGTCTAGTGAAGCTACAGTTGTTTAGATAGGGAGTCAGCATTATACCTGTAGAGTTATTACTGGCTCTAGAGGGAAATCCCAGTGCTTAAAGACAGGTGATACACAGATGTCCCTGGCATGAAGTGTGTGTTTGCCATGTGTGAGATGGTGCGGTTATGTGTTTAACTGTTGAGTACATATCTGTACGTGATGTCACCATATGTGTGCATATGTACTGCTAGCCTTGGTTATAGTCTGTTTTTGGTTCTTCCCATAGGAAAACTCTTTGTAGAACACTTTTTGGTACTTCCCACAGAGTGTTCTATCTGGAACCCAACAAGGTTCTACCAAGGACCAAAAAAGGTTCTCATTGTCACGCCCTGGTCGAAGTAATGTATGTTTGTCTTCATTTATTTGGTCAGGCCAGAGTGTGACATGGGTTATTGTGGTGCGTTTTTGTCATGGGGTTTTTGTGGGGTGTCTAGCATAGTCTATGGCTGCCTGAGGCGGTTCTCAATCAGAGTCAGGTGATTATCGTTGTCTCTGATTGGGAACCATATTTAGGCAGCCATATTCTTTGAGTATGTCGTGGGTGATTGTTCCTGTCTCTGTGTTAGTTGTCACCAGATAGGCTGTATAGGTTCACATTCCGTTTGTTGTTTTTGTATTGTTCGTGTTTTTTTCTTCATTAAAGATGTATCGAACTAACCACGCTGCATTTTGGTCCGACTCTCCTTCGACGGAGGAAAACCGTAACAGAATCACCCACCACAACAGGACCAAGCAGCGTGGTGACAGGCAGCGACAGCAGAAGCAGCGAAATTAGGAATGGACATGGGAAGACGTTTTGGATGGCAAGGGTTGTTACACTTGGGAGGAGATACTGGCTGGAAGAGATCCCCTCCCATGGGAACAGGTGGAGGCACTTAGGAGAGCAGAGGCAGCCGGAGAGAGGAGCCGACGATACGAGGGAACACGGTTGGCAAGGAAGCCCGAAAGTCAGCCCCAAAAATTGATTGGGGGGGGGGGGCTCAGGGAGAGTGTGGCAGAGTCAGGGTTCAGACCTGAGCCAACTCCCCCTGTTTATTGTGAGGAGCAGCGATCACAGGACTTCTGGACTTGGGAGGAGATATTGGGCGGAAAAGGACCCTGGGCACAGCCTGGAATATCGACGCCCCAAAGAAGAACTGGAGGCGGTAAAAGCGGAGAGGCGCTGGTATGAAGAGGCAGCACGGCGACGCGGATGGAAGCCCGAGAGTCATCCCCAAAAATGTATTGGGGGGGCTCACAGGGAGTATGGCTACGCCAGGTAGGAGACCTGCGCAAACTTCCTGTGCTTACCGGGGGGCTAAAGAGACCGGGCAGGCACTGTGTTATGCTATGGAGTGCACAGTGTCTCTAGTGCGGGTGCATACCCCGGTGCGGTACATACCAGCTCTTCGTATTGGCCGGGCTAGAGTGGGTATCGAGCCAGGTAAGGTTGGGCAGGCTCAGTGCTCAAGAGCTCCAGTGCGCCTGCACGGTCCGGTCTATCCAGTGCCTCCTCCACACACCAGTCCTCCAGTGGCAGCTCCCCGCACCAGGCTTCCCGTGCGTGTCCTCGGCCCAGTACCACCAGTGCCAGCACCACGCACCAGGCCTTCAGTGCGCCTCGCCTGTCTAGCGCTATCAGAGCCTTCCTCCTCTCCAGCGCTGCCGGAGTCTCCTGCCTGTTCAGCGCAGCCAGAGCCTTCCTCCTCTACAGCGCTGCTGGAGTCTCCCGCCTGTTTAGCGCAGCCAGAGCCTTCCTCCTCTCCAGCGCTGCCGGAGTCTCCCGCCTGTTCAGCGCAGCCAGAGCCTTCCTCCTCTACAGCGCTGCTGGAGTCTCCCGCCTGTTTAGCACAGCCAGAGCCTTCCTCCTCTCCAGCGCTGCCGGAGTCTCCCACCTGTTCAGCGCAGCCAGAGCCTTCCTCCTCTAAAGCGCTGCTGGAGTCTCCCGCCTGTTTAGCGCAGCCAGAGCCTTCCTCCTCTCCAGCGCTGCCGGAGTCTCCCGCCTGTTCAGCGCAGCCAGAGCCTTCCTCCTCTCCAGCGCTGCCGGAGCCTCCCGCCTGTTTAGCGCAGCCAGAGCCTTCCTCCTCTCCTGTGCTGCCGGAGTCTCCCGCCTGTTCAGCACTGCCAGAGCCTTCCTCCTCTACAGCGCTGCTGGAGTCTCCTGCCTGTTCAGCGCAGCCAGAGCCGCCAGCCTGCATGGAGCAGCCTGAGCTGTCAGTCTGCATGGAGCAGCCTGAACTGTCAGTCTGCATGGAGCAGCCAGAGCTGTCAGTCTGCATGGAGCAGCCAGAGCTGCCAGTCTGCATGGAGCAGCCAGAGCTGCCAGTCTGCATGGAGCAGCCAGAGCTGCCAGTCTGCATGGAGCAACCAGAGCTGCCAGTCTGCATGGAGCAGCCAGAGCAGCTAGATCCGCCAGTCAGCCAGGATCCGCCAGTCAGCCAGGATCCGCCAGTCAGCCATGATCTTCCAGATCCGCCAGTCAGCCAGGATCCGCCAGTCAGCCAGACACTTCCAGATCTGCCAGTCAGCCAGACTCTTCCAGATCTGCCAGTCAGCCAGACTCTTCCAGATCTGCCAGTCAGCCAGACTCTTCCAGATCTGCCAGTCAGCCAGACTCTTCCAGATCTGCCAGTCAGCCAGACTCTTCCAGATCTGCCAGTTAGCCAGACTCTTCCAGATCTGCCAGTCAGCCAGACACTTCCAGATCCGCCAGCCAGCCAGGATCTGCCGGAGCCAACTACCTGCCTGAGCTTCCTCTCAGTGCTGAGCTTCCTCTCAGTGCTGGGCTTCCTCTCAGTGCTGGGCTTCCTCTCAGTGCCGAGCTTCCCCTCAGTGCCGAGCTTCCCCTCAGTGCCGAGCTTCCCCTCAGTGCCGAGCTTCCCCTCAGTGCCGAGCTTCCCCTCAGTGCCGAGCTTCCCTCAGTGCCGAGCTTCCCCCTTCCCCTCTAAAATAGAACTTGGTTCTGTTTGTGACGCTTGACACGCTGCAAGTCCCGCCTCTCCCATCTCCTCATTGGTTGGAATATCGACGCCCCAAAGAAGAACTGGAGGCGGTGAAAGCGGAGAGGCGCTGGTATGTGCCATCGTGCCATCTCCTCATTGATTTTTAGGAGCATTTACCAACGTGGGTGATTAAAAGATGAACTGAGGTCCACACTCCAGTCTAGTTGGTGGTGGTAATGCACCTTAAAGTTGGTTGCCCACCGCCATATAAAGTCCAAAGAAGAAGAAGCCGGAAGGAGGAGAGATACCCAGAAACACACTCGGTTTATCCTTTAATCTGTGGATTAATTGTCGGAGTAGAGGACCTTGTTATTTTACCTGAAATGCACAACCCAATGTTTATATGTGTAACCTTTAATTAACTTAGCAAGTCAGTTAAGAACAAATTATTATTTACAATGACGGCCTACCCCGGCCAAACCCAGACAACGCTGGGCCAATTGTGCTCCGCCCTATGGGACTCCCAACCACGGGCCGGATGTGATACAGCCTGGATTCAAACCAGGGACTGTAGTGATGTCTCTTGCACTGAGATGCAGTGCCTTAGACCGCTGCGCCACTTGGGAGCCCAGGGCAAATTAGCTAGCAACAGCAAGCTAGCTTGCTAAATTGCCATAAATGTTTAATGCTTTTCGACCTGTCCCCAGATTAATATAGTTGGTTCAGAGTTTGTTTTGATATTTCAGCCTGCGTGTCCTGATTGTGTCTGGTGTTGGTTGACAAAATCAACATGCGCGTGATGGTGCACGCGGTCTGGTCAGCATGTAAGTGTGTAGCCTCACTCTGATAGCTGTTAGTACAGCAGTGAAGAGAGAGGAGGGTTAGTAGCTAAATGCTGACAGTAAGACACTTCACACCAATCAACCAACCCTAGTCTAAATGTCAGCTCTCAGCATGTTCCACTACGGAAGAGTCAATTAAGGCAGCCTGCACCTCATGGTTTTAAGAAGTGAAGGATTGCACCTCATGGTTTTAAGAAGTGAAGGATTGCACCTCGTGGTTTTAAGAAGTGAAGGATTGCACCTCATGGTTTTAAGAAGTGAAGGATTGCACCTCATAGTACATACAAGTGGCATATGAAAATAATGAATGAATGAATAAGTAATGGTTCAATGGTTTACGAAAGACCTTTAGAATCATAACCTAGATACTGAATAAGAAGGGAAAACATTGACTCAGAGCTTTTAAAGCTACAGTACAGCACATTATTTAAATTCATCTAATTAATTCATGTTTATTTATAGCCCCCAAATTGAAATATAAAGCAATCTTTGAGTTAATGTTGTTTGCCAATAGATCTGTTGAATTGGCTGTATTCCAATAGTTGTAATGCCATGGTAACACTGACGATCTATAGCTGAAATCAACTACGGTCCTATGCACAGTATGCCCAATGTTCAAGAGGAAAAACAACATATCAATTACACATCTCCAAACAATGTCTCAAAGAAATCCATTGAAACTGCCATCTCTAATCAACGCTAAAACCCCGTTTAACAAATTACAGGCACAGCCCACCCAATCAGCAGCTCATATTTGATCGATGGGGTCAAGCGGAAGGCACATGTCATTCCTCCCATCTATTAAAGCCTCCAATATGAGCGTGGGCAGAGGAAATGTGACAGGGCCACGTCACATTTCAGACTTTATTGCAAGAGCTCAAGATTAACACCAGTGAGATCACACCATTATGTATCACTGTGGAGTCTCCTGACCAGCCCACTCCCATTAGTGTGTGTGTTCATGTTGACCTGCTTACTCTCATGATCGTCCATGGGGAACACATAGTCTACACCCACACGGCACATGTGGAGGCACACACACACACACACTGTGCACACTCTGTGAGGCTCACGCAGTCCCACACTGATCCCCTGAAGCACGTGCTGACACTTGCACATTTACACTCATTGTACTATGACCTTAGACTCATATTATCATTATCTGAATTAGAACATCACCTCTCTATCTGCTGACTAAGTGGAAACACAACAACCACCACTCATCCTATACGGCGGGCATCTGCTTGTGTCTTTATTTTAATGACTACAGTCTATTGGCATTTCAAGGGGGTTTAAAGTAAATCAGAGTAGTGTTTAGCAACACCATGACTATGTAGAATGTTTTCTAACTAGCCACTCGTATTTTAATGACTCACTCTACGGTAACCTTTGACTAGTAACTATGGGCTAGATTACTACTGTATAATAAAAGGAAGGGCCTGACTTTCCCCTTGACTTTGACCCTGCTGGGCCTCCGTAGCTCTGGCACACTGATCCATCCAGACAGTCAGTGGGTGTGAACCCAGCTCACAGCACTGTGTTGGGAGCTGGGGACTCTCCAGTGACTCCAGATTGATTCTGCAACGTGTCTGCCGATGACGCAGCCTACGTTCCAATGTGATGAGTTCATATTGTCCCTGACTGACTGACTGACTGACGTACAATAGGCGAGCATAGTATATTGGCTAGCATAGTAGGCTAGCATAGTATATTGGCTAGCATAGTATATTGTTATTAACCAATGAATGTCTGATCATCCAATAACCAATCTGGGATCTATTGAGGTAAAAAAAAAAATACAAATCACAGCTGTTGACCCCTGTACAGACTGACGAGTAAACACAGACCGTGAAGAGCTACTCAGATATTTCAATGGGAAACGGTGGTGAATGTTGGTACCTGGTCGAAAAGAAGACTTGTCTTGTATTTCACCATGCTAGGCTTTACTAGGCTTTACTTAATTTTTTTGTGAGGCAAACACCTTCAGTTCAGATACTGGAGTCATGGAAATCTGCCCTCAATATACACTGAGTGTACAAAACATTAAGAACACCTTCCTAATATTGAGTCGCACTCCCCTGTTTCGCCCTCAGAACAGCCTCAGTACGTCGGGGTATGGAATCTACAAGGTGTTGAAAGCGTTCCACAGGGATGCTGGCCCATGTTGACGCCAATACTTTCCACAGTTTTGTCAAGTTGGCTGGATGTCTTTTGGGTGGTGGATCATTCTTGATACACATAAAACCTACAACCATACCTTGTTCAAAGGTACGTACATCTTTTGTCTTGCCCATTCTCCCTCTGAATGGCACATATACACAATCCATGTATCAATTGTCTCAAAGCTTAAAAATCCTTTAACCCGTCTCCTCCCCTTCATCTACCCTGATTGAAGTGGAATTAACAAGTGACATCAATGAGGGATTCACCTGGTTAGTCTGTCATGGAAAGAGCAGGTGTTCTTAATGTTTTGTACACTCACTGTGTGATAGGGTATCAACCAGAGTCTATCGTTCAAATACCTCAGACCAACCTGGCCCACACCTGATCCATTTCATCATCACTACCAGCCAGCCAGGCCAGCAGGATGAACTAACCCATGAGGAACTAACCCATGAGGACACCAGCCAGCCAGGTCAACAGGATGAACTAACCCATGAGGACACCAGCCAGCCAGGTCAACAGGATGAACTAACCCATAAGGACACCAGCCAGCCAGGCCAGCAGGATGAACTAACCCATGAGGACACCAGCCAGCCAGGTCAACAGGATGAACTAACACATGAGGACACCAGCCAGCCAGGTCAACAGGATGAACTAACCCATGTGGACACCAGCCAGGTCAACAGGATGAACTAACCCATGAGGACACCAGCCAGGTCAACAGGATGAACTAACCCATGTGGACACCAGCCAGGTCAACAGGATGAACTAACCCATGTGGACACCAGCCAGCCAGGTCAACAGGATGAACTAACCCATGAGGACACCAGCCAGCCAGGTCAACAGGATGAACTAACCCATGAGGACACCAGCCAGGTCAGCAGGATGAACTAACCCATGAGGACACCAGCCAGGTCAGCAGGATGAACTAACCCATGAGGACACCAGCCAGCCAGGTCAACAGGATGAACTAACCCATGAGGACACCAGCCAGCCAGGTCAACAGGATGAACTAACCCATGAGGACACCAGCCAGGTCAGCAGGATGAACTAACCCATGAGGACACCAGCCAGGTCAGCAGGATGAACTAACCCATGAGGACACCAGCCAGGTCAGCAGGATGAACTAACCCATGTGGACACCAGCCAGCCAGGTCAGCAGGATGAACTAACCCATGTGGACACCAGCCAGGTCAACAGGATGAACTAACCCATGAGGACACCAGCCAGCCAGGTCAACAGGATGAACTAACCCATGAGGACACCAGCCAGGTCAACAGGATGAACTAACCCATGTGGACACCAGCCAGCCAGGTCAACAGGATGAACTAACCCATGTGGACACCAGCCAGCCAGGTCAACA
The DNA here is from genome assembly GCF_023373465.1 of Oncorhynchus keta. Lineage (NCBI taxonomy): Eukaryota > Metazoa > Chordata > Actinopteri > Salmoniformes > Salmonidae > Oncorhynchus > Oncorhynchus keta. The sequence goes on from NC_068433.1 coordinate 12,029,680, forward strand.
GGATGAACTAACCCATGTGGACACCAGCCAGGTCAACAGGATGAACTAACCCATGAGGACACCAGCCAGGTCAACAGGATGAACTAACCCATGTGGACACCAGCCAGGTCAACAGGATGAACTAACCCATGAGGACACCAGCCAGGTCAACAGGATGAACTAACCCATGAGGACACCAGCCAGGTCAACAGGATGAACTAACCCATGAGGACACCAGCCAGGTCAACAGGATGAACTAACCCATGAGGACACCAGCCAGGTCAACAGGATGAACTAACCCATGTGGACACCAGCCAGGTCAACAGGATGAACTAACCCATGTGGACACCAGCCAGGTCAACAGGATGAACTAACCCATGTGGACACCAGCCAGGTCAACAGGATGAACTAACCCATGTGGACACCAGCCAGGTCAACAGGATGAACTAACCCATGTGGACACCAGCCAGGTCAACAGGATGAACTAACCCATGTGGACACCAGCCAGGTCAACAGGATGAACTAACCCATGAGGACACCAGCCAGGTCAACAGGATGAACTAACCCATGAGGACACCAGCCAGGTCCATAGGATGAACTAACCCATGAGGACACCAGCCAGGTCAACAGGATGAACTAACCCATGAGGACACCAGCCAGGTCAACAGGATGAACTAACCCATGTGGACACCAGCCAGGTGAACAGGATGAACTAACCCATGTGGACACCAGCCAGCCAGGTCAACAGGTTGAACTAACCCATGTGGACACCAGCCAGCCAGGTCAACAGGATGAACTAACCCATGTGGACACCAGCCAGGTCAACAGGATGAACTAACCCATGAGGACACCAGCCAGGTCAACAGGATGAACTAACCCATGAGGACACCAGCCAGGTCAGCAGGATGAACTAACCCATGTGGACACCAGCCAGGTCAACAGGATGAACTAACCCATGAGGACACCAGCCAGGTCAACAGGATGAACTAACCCATGAGGACACCAGCCAGGTCAACAGGATGAACTAACCCATGAGGACACCAGCCAGGTCAACAGGATGAATTAACCCATGAGGACACCAGCCAGGTCAACAGGATGAACTAACCCATGTGGACACCAGCCAGGTCAACAGGATGAACTAACCCATGTGGACACCAGCCAGGTCAACAGGATGAACTAACCCATGTGGACACCAGCCAGGTCAACAGGATGAACTAACCCATGTGGACACCAGCCAGGTCAACAGGATGAACTAACCCATGTGGACACCAGCCAGGTCAACAGGATGAACTAACACATGAGGACACCAGCCAGGTCAACAGGATGAACTAACCCATGAGGACACCAGCCAGGTCAACAGGATGAACTAACCCATGTGGACACCAGCCAGGTCAACAGGATGAACTAACCCATGTGGACACCAGCCAGGTCAACAGGATGAACTAACCCATGTGGACACCAGCCAGGTCAACAGGATGAACTAACCCATGAGGACACCAGCCAGGTCAACAGGATGAACTAACCCATGAGGACACCAGCCAGGTCAACAGGATTAACTAACCCATGAGGACACCAGCCAGGTCAACAGGATGAACTAACCCATGTGGACACCAGCCAGGTCAACAGGATGAACTAACCCATGAGGACACCAGCCAGGTCAACAGGATGAACTAACCCATGTGGACACCAGCCAGGTCAACAGGATGAACTAACCCATGAGGACACCAGCCAGGTCAACAGGATGAACTAACCCATGTGGACACAAGCCAGGTCAACAGGATGAACTAACCCATGAGGACACCAGCCAGGTCAACAGGATGAACTAACCCATGAGGACACCAGCCAGGTCAACAGGATGAACTAACCCATGAGGACACCAGCCAGGTCAACAGGATGAACTAACCCATGAGGACACCAGCCAGGTCAACAGGATGAACTAACCCATGTGGACACCAGCCAGGTCAACAGGATGAACTAACCCATGTGGACACCAGCCAGGTCAACAGGATGAACTAACCCATGTGGACACCAGCCAGGTCAACAGGATGAACTAACCCATGAGGACACCAGCCAGGTCAGCAGGATGAACTAACCCATGAGGACACCAGCCAGGTCAACAGGATGAACTAACCCATGTGGACACCAGCCAGGTCAGCAGGATGAACTAACCCATGAGGACACCAGCCAGGTCAACAGGATGAACTAACCCATGTGGACACCAGCCAGGTCAGCAGGATGAACTAACCCATGTGGACACCAGCTGTGAGTCTGAACACATAGGTGAAGACTTTCCCATTTCCACCCATCCATCCAGTCATTACATCCATCCATTCCAATTCACTAACTGTTCAGTCAACATCAGTCATTACATCCATCCATTCCAATTCACTAACCGTTCCGTCAACATCAGTCATTACATCCATCCATTCCAATTCACTAACCGTTCCGTCAACATCAGTCATTACATCCATCCATTCCAATTCACTAACCGTTCCGTCAACATCAGTCATTACATCCATCCATTCCAATTCACTAACCGTTCCGTCAACATCAGTCATTACATCCATCCATTCCAATTCACTAACCGTTCCGTCAACATCAGTCATTACATCCATCCATTCCAATTCACTAACCGTTCCGTCAACATCAGTCATTACATCCATCCATTCCAATTCACTAACCGTTCTGTCAACATCAGTCATTACATCCATCCATTCCAATTCACTAACCGTTCCGTCAACATCAGTCATTACATCCATCCATTCCAATTCACTAACCGTTCTGTCAACATCAGTCATTACATCCATCCATTCCAATTCACTAACCGTTCCGTCAACATCAGTCATTACATCCATCCATTCCAATTCACTAACCGATCCGTCAACAGCAGTCATTACATCCATCCATTCCAATTCACTAACCGTTCCGTCAACATCAGTCATTACATCTATCCATTCCAATTCACTAACCGTTCCGTCAACATCAGTCATTACATCCATCCATTCCAATTCACTAACCGTTCCGTCAACAGCAGTCATTACATCCATCCATTCCAATTCACTAACCGTTCCGTCAACATCAGTCATTACATCCATCCATTCCAATTCACTAACCGTTCTGTCAACATCAGTCATTACATCCATCCATTCCAATTCACTAACCGTTCCGTCAACATCAGTCATTACATCCATCCATTCCAATTCACTAACCGTTCCGTCAACATCAGTCATTACATCCATCCATTCCAATTCACTAACCGTTCCGTCAACATCAGTCATTACATCCATCCATTCCAATTCACTAACCGTTCCGTCAACATCAGTCATTACATCCATCCATTCCAATTCACTAACCGTTCCGTCAACATCAGTCATTACATCCATCCATTCCAATTCACTAACCGTTCAGTCAACATCAGTCATTACATCCATCCATTCCAATTCACTAACCGTTCCGTCAACATCAGTCATTACATCCATCCATTCCAATTCACTAACCGTTCCGTCAACATCAGTCATTACATCCATCCATTCCAATTCACTAACCGTTCCGTCAACATCAGTCATTACATCCATCCATTCCAATTCACTAACCGTTCCGTCAACATCAGTCATTACATCCATCCATTCCAATTCACTAACCGTTCCGTCAACATCAGTCATTACATCCATCCATTCCAATTCACTAACCGTTCCGTCAACATCAGTCATTACATCCATCCATTCCAATTCACTAACCGTTCAGTCAACATCAGTCATTACATCCATCCATTCCAATTCACTAACCGTTCTGTCAACATCAGTCATTACATCCATCCATTCCAATTCACTAACCGTTCAGTCAACAGCAGTCATTACATCCATCCATTCCAATTCACTAACCGTTCAGTCAACATCAGTCATTACATCCATCCATTCCAATTCACTAACCGTTCCGTCAACATCAGTCATTACATCCATCCATTCCAATTCACTAACCGTTCCGTCAACATCAGTCATTACATCCATCCATTCCAATTCACTAACCGTTCCGTCAACATCAGTCATTACATCCATCCATTCCAATTCACTAACCGTTCAGTCAACAGCAGTCATTACATCCATCCATTCCAATTCACTAACCGTTCTGTCAACATCAGTCATTACATCCATCCATTCCAATTCACTAACCGTTCTGTCAACATCAGTCATTACATCCATCCATTCCAATTCACTAACCGTTCAGTCAACATCAGTCATTACATCCATCCATTCCAATTCACTAACCGTTCTGTCAACATCAGTCATTACATCCATCCATTCCAATTCACTAACCGTTCAGTCAACATCAGTCATTACATCCATCCATTCCAATTCACTAACCGTTCAGTCAACATCAGTCATTACATCCATCCATTCCAATTCACTAACCGTTCCGTCAACATCAGTCATTACATCCATCCATTCCAATTCACTAACCGTTCCGTCAACATCAGTCATTACATCCATCCATTCCAATTCACTAACCGTTCCGTCAACATCAGTCATTACATCCATCCATTCCAATTCACTAACCGTTCTGTCAACATCAGTCATTACATCCATCCATTCCAATTCACTAACCGTTCCGTCAACATCAGTCATTACATCCATCCATTCCAATTCACTAACCGTTCCGTCAACATCAGTCATTACATCCATCCATTCCAATTCACTAACCGTTCAGTCAACATCAGTCATTACATCCATCCATTCCAATTCACTAACCGTTCCGTCAACATCAGTCATTACATCCATCCATTCCAATTCACTAACCGTTCAGTCAACATCAGTCATTACATCCATCCATTCCAATTCACTAACCGTTCAGTCAACATCAGTCATTACATCCATCCATTCCAATTCACTAACCGTTCCGTCAACATCAGTCATTACATCCATCCATTCCAATTCACTAACCGTTCCGTCAACATCAGTCATTACATCCATCCATTCCAATTCACTAACCGTTCTGTCAACATCAGTCATTACATCCATCCATTCCAATTCACTAACCGTTCAGTCAACATCAGTCATTACATCCATCCATTCCAATTCACTAACCGTTCCGTCAACATCAGTCATTACATCCATCCATTCCAATTCACTAACCGTTCAGTCAACATCAGTCATTACATCCATCCATTCCAATTCACTAACCGTTCCGTCAACATCAGTCATTACATCCATCCATTCCAATTCACTAACCGTTCCGTCAACATCAGTCATTACATCCATCCATTCCAATTCACTAACCGTTCTGTCAACATCAGTCATTACATCCATCCATTCCAATTCACTAACCGTTCCGTCAACATCAGTCATTACATCCATCCATTCCAATTCACTAACCGTTCTGTCAACATCAGTCATTACATCCATCCATTCCAATTCACTAACCGTTCCGTCAACATCAGTCATTACATCCATCCAACATTGCTCTAACAAACAGGTGTCATGACAAAAACGTCACTGCTCAGAGAAGACAGACAGTGTCCCAGTTCTAGATGGACTACAACATTTCCTTTTTAAAATAAACGTCTCAGGTGAGTTTACAAGGCAGTGTTGATGATAACTCAGGACTGTTACGCATTCCTGCCTCATTTCACAGACAAACTCCAACAACTTCTCATCAGCAGTGCAAACAGGGGAGCCTCCGAGTGACGCAGCGGTCTCAGGCACTGCATCTCGGTGCTAGAGGCGTCACTGCAGACCCTGGTTCAATTCCAGGCTGTATCACAACCGGCCGTGATTGAGAGTCCCATAGGGTTTGGCCGGGGAAGGCCATCATTCTAAATAAGAATGTGTCCTTAACTGACTTGCCTAGTTTAAATAAAGGTTAAATAAATAAAATACTGTGGTATTGATTGTCCACCTCATTAAAGCGGTTTGCCTGACGTGCCTGTGTTGTGGCTCTGACTCAGTAGTGAGAGGCAGCTCAGACTATTTCTAGATCCGTAGTTTCATCACGTCTATGATGGCTTTGAGCCCATAGGCCAGGGGTACTAGGACTGGGGGGGGTAGTACCTGGGGGGTACTGGGCCCATTCACAGGGGGTATTTGAGAAGATAGGCTTACTGGTCAAATGCACATGAGGGGGTACTTCTGGGAGACTCCGGGCAGAGCAAAATTCAGTTGGTGGTACAGTAACCAGAAAAGGTAACCACTACACTGGGCAAATAGGTCTTCTGGGCATGACGTTCACAGCAATGATGTTCTTTTAACTACTCAGCTACTGCACTGTGCATGTTAGACACAACCATAACTAGAGTCATTCATATGTCATGACATTGTATTACACAGGATGGACACGAGGAGGACTTGACACACTGATGTCCTCACACTGAGACCAGTGTACCAGGCTATCAGCCTGCAGCTCCCAGGCAAAGGTAGCTAGGCCCCTGTAGATGTGGGGAGACAGCAATGCAACATAATGAAAACAAAATGATCTGGAAGTGGAAACCTAAGTCTTAGTGAGCATTTCTACACCACATACTGTAGCCATATGAATGGCATTCCACAGTGGGGGAGCTATAGCTCAAGTAGGACCTTTGTCTCAGAATGGTTTCTGCCGAGTCAATGGATATTGCAGGCCTATCAATATGCTTGTCTTAAATCTGTAATTGATTTGCTGTGTAATAGCTGATAATACCATGGATGATGACAGTGTCAACATACAAACTGGTAATTGCCATCGAATTACTATGATCAAACCATATGCCTCACATACACTATAGTCTATAATAGGGCAGAAGACCTTACCTGTGCTCATGGTAATGCTAGGTTTTCTTCACTGTCCGAGGTACAGTAGATTTATCCTAATTCAACTGCACACCTCTGGCCAGGACTGTGAGCTGCACATTGATGAAGCCTCTCCTTGCAGAAGATGCTTTCGTCGACTCAGAAGATGTAGCTTATAATAATATGGCGATGCTATGGAATTGACTCCCGCTGACAATCTACTGACGCGCGATATCTACAGACGGCGATTCAGCGCTGACAGGCATGCACCGTGGTGTGGGTGTACGATCGCGCCCGACGCTTGCGTCGCTGCTTCGGCAGAAACATCCCTCCAGCCAGGTGATTAACAGCTCCACTGCGCTCCCCGCAAACAAGGGCTTCTGGGAAATAGAGTTTATACCAATAGAAACCAGTGTTGTAGTGACTCTCAAGTGGGTCTTTCTTGGACTACAATTTATGAGTTCTGTGACGCAGTGTAAACAAAACGCGTTGGATTGCACGGTGCAATAGAGTAGAGATCTGTATATAATGACGAGATGCTCATATATCCGCCCTAACAATGGGAGTAGTTGTCCCATAGGCGAAAATGCAGGCTACAAGTTTAGCTCCAAAATAAGCCCATAAAAACGCATTAGGCTTATTTTGGACAGATGTTTTGGGCGATAGTGACCAGGCTTCGCCTCGTCCACCCTGGATAGAGAAGAGGCAATGCAACAATGGGTTATTTTTCAGAGGTTGCCTTTTTGTCACTCGGGGGAAAAGGAAGATAAAACGGTCATTTATAAGCAAATGTTCTGGACGCAATGCTGTAGCCTGGAGTGAAGTCTAGTTCTTCAGATATAAGTAATTCCCCCATCACCAATATGATGATCGCCTCTTTATAAGAGTATTATGTTCGGTATATTCTATTAGCCTATAGACATTTTACAAAGGCCTACATCACTTTTAATGATGTAGGCCTGTAACATGCACGTGATGGAAATGCACAATAATGGCTGTGACTGATCATTCAATTATTCATCGAGTTATTACAAATTAATTGGAATCCATTATAGCTTCAGACTACACTTCTGGATTTGAAGTCTACCATTAGAATAAATCAATACATTTAAACACTGCGTATGAAGTACAAAACAGTTCAGGCCTGCTGTAAAGCGCTATTCAAGGTTTTAGGATTTTCATGAGCTTTTAGTGGCTCCTGGTGGTCAAATAACAGCCTCATCTTCAAGGCTGTTTACTACAACCGTTTTGTCCAGATGAAAACAAATACACTATACAATGTTGCAACTAAGTTGCACGTGAAACACTGGTAACAGTGTTCATCGGAACCTCATATTTCTTTTTTTTTTTTAAATACAAAAATAACCTCATATTTCTACTTCAATTGAAAGGATCAGATGAAGAAGAATTTGGAATAGATTGTTCTTCATGAGACAAAAAAAAGCACCACATGTGAACACGGTAAGTAAACGTGAAGCTACGGCTGAATGATAGTATAAAGTTATTTTTTATTTAACCAGGTAGGCCAGTTGAGAACAAGTTATCATTTACAACTGAGACTTGGCCAAGATAAAGCAAAGCAGTGCGACAAAAACAACACATATTTGCCAGTTAGCTAGCTTTAGGTTTTAGGGAAAGGGTCATATGAATCCAGCTACAGTATGATATGAATACTAGATCTGAATGAGAGTTATTCGGTGATGTATGCTGATGCTGTTGACCAATGCAGGTCCAACATTGTTGTTTGAAAAGATCTGCTAAGGAGAGGAGAAAGGCCGGAGGTTTTATGGCGATCAGCGTGCAGAGACAGAAAATAATACACCTTCTTTCAGTGGGAAGATGAAAAGGTAAGCGAGTTATCTTTTTGTATCCCCTGGCAAATATAGTGGGCCTAATATATAGACCGTTCCCGTGATGGGCACTCTAGCACAGGTGGGATTGGAAATGTTCACAAACGCGTGTAAAACAAACCGATTGTGTCCATTTATTAGCAGCACATATAAACATGTAGCTAACAACATTTCCATACAGCCAGATGTAATTACAGTAGGCGCATATCATAGTTCCAATGTGTTAATGGTAAGAGCTTTATCACAGTTTCTGAAATGCATAGCTGTTCTCTTGACTGTATGCTCTCCATATCTGTGCTTAAGTTGGTAGATACGTTAAGATCGTTAACTCAGGCCTTTTACCGTAAATAAAATGTAAAAAAGAAAGTCAGTTCCGGCCTACTTAACTGAGTGTCTCCCATAGACACCAATGCAAAAGCTGCTGGGTCTGGTCTACTTAGTTCAATAGGATAATCTAATTTGCATACTCCTCAGGTCCTCTCATCGCCTCCTTCTCAAAATCTCTTTGAGGTCAGAGGGGGAGGACCTCTAGCTTTTTCATCCAATGGGTTTTGAGAAGGAGAGAAGATGCGAGGACTATGCAATTGAGATTCTCCAGTTGACTTTCATTGAACCCGGGAGAAGAAAAAAAACAGATATTGGGTTGTCTCGCTTCCTCTTCCATCGCTGCCTGTGCATCCCAACTTCCTGTTCACCTTTGACATGACCAGTCACCCAACATATATTGCCCTCTATACAAATTAAGTGTACTATACAAAGAAAGACAAACTATAGACAACACAACAACCAAATAAGTTGACGCCTACAATTCCTTTGATGGAAGCCTAATTAATGCCTCTGCCTTCTGGAAAGTCCTTGTTTGTGCACATATAGAGTAGCTAACTACACTCCCTTGTTTTCACCAGGCGTGTGACATGTCTGTTTGTGTTGTAGGTGTCTGAGGCCAGGCTTAGGGCCCAAGAGGAGGTGAACCGGTCAAAGATGCCAACTTCCACCCATCAGGAGTACTGCTCCAGGTAAATATCCTACACCTGTCCAGACGTGTAGTGGGACTCTATCATCGGAACTATTCCGTTCCATGTTAGAGGTGGAACAGTATAGTTCCGTGGATAACAGTCCTACTGTAAGCTCCCAAGTGTCGCAGCGGTCTAAGGCACTGCAACTCAGTGCTAGAGGCATCAGTACAGACCCTGGTTCGACCCCGGGCTGTATCACAACCGGCCGTGATTGGAAGTCCCATAGGGCGGCGAACAATTGGCCCAGCGTCGTCCGGTTTAGGGGAGGGTTTGGCCGGGCTAGGCCGTCATTGTTAAATGAGAATTTGACTTGCCTAGTTAAATAAATGTTAAATAAAAAAGCTCTTAAGTACCTTTGATAAGTTGCCAGACAGATCATATAATGAGTATTTCACTTGATAGTTCTTCGCACCACCTCTACATAATGTTCTTCCAATTAAAACAATGGTTGTTTTGTTTCTTTCTTCCAATCCAGGTTTTAAAAGTTCCTCGCTCTTCCCCCCGGGAATGAAGTTCTGCCTGGACTGTCAGCTCCTCTTCCTAACAGGAGAATGGGAAGGCCACGCCCTTCACAAGATGTCGCAGGCTGATGACATCACAAGAGGCCCGGCTGAGCAGGCCCAGTCTGATGCTGAAACCCTTGGAGAACAAGAAGAGTAACACCCAGTACCTGTTCGCTGACCACAGCTGTCACTTCCTGTTGGATAACATTGCCAATCGGGGCTACAGGAAGGTTCGCTATGTCGGGACGCCCAGGTGAGGGCTTTGATTTGGACTTCCTGTCTGTGGTGTTGTTTAAACAGGGGTCATGTTAATTAGGGTCAAATGTTTTGCAAGATAGGTCCACATAGTACCTCCTGCTTCATGCCTTTCCAGAGTGTTTTCTTCCATTTCGTGCCTACTGATCATGATCTGGTGTTTTAGGTTAGATTCAAGTGCTTTGTTACGCTCTTCGAGTTGTTGTGATTCGTCTTGTTGTGTTTTTAAATATATCCATCAAAAGCATCATAGCCAATAATTATAAGTACAGACGTTCTATATTACAATGTTAAGTGTTTCCGGGATTGATTGTTAATATGTGTGATTGTTTATTTCACTGTTTCTTCCAGACTCCATGAGCTAATCAAGCTAAGAAACCAGGAAGGTAAAGGTGACCCCATGAAAAGTCTGCTACTGGCTGTAAACTTCATGGTCAGTTTTATTTGACAAGGTCACACAATGCATTGTTCAGATGAACATTTGTTATGAGTGAACAAAACCAGCATAGAAATGAGTTGAGAGTAGAGCACACACTTTGAATAGGACATGACTGTGTGTATCGAACAATGCTTATTGACATTTATGGATCGCTATGGGAGTGTTGATGTCCCGTATCTCCATATGGCTGGGCCACACCTGTCCCTCTGATGGTCTTAGGAAGCAGAACGCAGGGTACAGGGGCTCAGTGAACTGATGATGCACCCTATCAAACACGGTCGTCAGGGCTGCAGAGAACTCCTGCAGGACCTTCATAGTCTCGGCATCGTAGAATGCCAGCTTTCCCTTCTCGTAGTGCTCGTAGAAGGAGCGTAGGGTTTTCAGAAGCTTCTCAAACCTCTCTTCGTTCAGCCGGATCTCTGCTTCGGAAGCATCGGGCTTCTTATGGCTACAGGGGGACAGACAGTTCCACATGGTCTTATCCCAATCCCAGAGTTCCTATACATTTTCATTTAAAAACGCCTAGTCATAACATCTCAAGCAAATGAGAGAAGTTAGAGTATTGTTTTATATTTGTTTTTACCTGAGATTGTCAGGAAGATTCTGTAAAACGGAGTACACAGATTTGTTGAAATGGCATAACACTGATACTCCTGTTAGCCGACATGTGGTTAATCTGAAGTATCTAAAATCAGACCTGTTTATCTCCCCCTGTCCAAGTCTGCCCCAGGGATTTCTGGGTAGTGGTGATGCTCCTCTGGACCTGTCCTAGGTGTTGGTCCCAGCCCTTCAGGACATGGTCTAGTCTGGCGCTCGTCTCTATGCGGTCCAACTCCAGAGAGTCCATCATGGCCTGCTGGTCTCTCTGCAGGGCGGCCCTCATGCCCTCGACCCTCTCCCTCACCTGGTGCTTCATCACCTCTGTGCTCCTCTTCATGAGAGGTGAGGAAATTGTGAAGTTAAGGGGAACCCATAGCTTAGATGCAAGTCTGTTTCTGAGCCAACTTCTATGTCATTCGCCATGACAATGACAAATGATTTAGAAGACTGGCACCAGCCCTAGGGAACTTGATGTGTTATGAGTAAGAAAAAACAAGTCTCTCATTCTAATCCATTATTTCAGCTAGTCTACGTTACCAATGCAAGGTTAGGAAATATGGAGTGAATTTTCTATGGGTTGTGTTGCCCTTGGCTGCAGTGGCACTTATGGACCATAGGGAGGCAGTGTTGTACTCACAGAGAGATCAGCCTTGCGTTTCTTCAGAGATTGAATGTGGGCCTTAGTTCTGGTTCTTTCTGACTGCAGTTCCTCCAGGCGTCTAGACAGCTGCTCCTACAGCACAGATGGGGTTTGAGAAGACAACACAGAGTGAAACTCTCATTGATGGTTTTCTCAATTACTGCAAATGAGAATTGCTTCTGAATAGATTGATTCTCAGTCACTGCTTATGACGATTGATTTTGAATCGATTGGTTTCCAAATAGCTAGTGCAAATGAGACAGTCTTGTTTAAATAAAGGTGAAATACTAGACATTTTACCACCAGGGAATCATTGGTAACAGGACGAGTAGCGGTTACTATCATAACATTTACCTCAGAGAGATGTCTGGATGCAGCCACCTTGCGGAGCAGCTTTGGGGAGCGAGGGTACGGCTGAACCACCCCCTCTCCAGTAGCGTGACTGTCGAGGGGGACCAGTGAGAGAGTGCCATCCTGTAGCACTGCCTGATATTCTACAAGGGGATCCAGAGCACCACTCTGGACTGAGAGCAAAGAGCCAGGGGACACTTCCAGTCTCTGGTCATCGGTTCTTAGGTCCTTATCTGCCATCGCTAAGAAAGTGGTAGTCACATCAACTTCGACACACTTGAATCTATTCCCTAGCACTGGGCTTTGATAATCTCCTTCATTCAAGATGTGGTTGACATTTGGAGGTGAATTCAGAATTGAATCTCACAGATGTGATGGCTGTGTGATTGTATTTCGTAAGCGAGCTCGTTCCTCTGGTTTTAAGAGGCTGGTATGCTGCAGTCTCGAGAGGCTTGTCTGTTGAGACTCTCTCCAGGCTCCATTATGATAAACCCTTGCACAACTTAGTCAAAAGTTTTCAAAATACAGGTACTGCTACAACTTAGTCAAATAAATATTTAGCAGGGTAGCTAGGCTAATTGCAGGATAGCAGAATGGATTCATGCATCATATAGCTCAATGCATTACATTGAACGGAATTCTTGACTCAAGTTTACCAATGCCTTCTGTTATTTAATCATAAACACTCCTGCAGCTTTAAGGAAATGAGTTCTGTGCCCGACAATCCCAAACTAATCAATATTGGTATAGCCAAATGTATGTTTATGAGCTGTATGTATGTTTATACTCACTCTGTTCCTATGTCTCATCCGTTCTCTGTGCGTGTCTGCAAGGAATGTGTCAGACTGAACACCAGCAAGGGTGTGGTGTCGAGTAACAAGCTGAGTCCTGTGTGTTTGTGTGAGTGAGTCTTACTGTTGCTCAAGTGCCCTTTCAGTGATTATCTTGCCAAGATTGGAAATGTATAGATCACACCCATACAAACCAGTGGACTTCCTGTTAAGTACAGGAGGAGGCCAGCTGCCGTGACGGTCCCACCCTAATCCTCCAGGCTCATAGTGATCCTACGTTACACAGAATTAAGGATTTAATGAAAGCACTAGCAGATGTCATGTGGAAATCTTGTTTTTGTCTGTTCCAGATAGGCTTAGTTTTATGACAAGTTATGTCATTGCAACATGTTCAACCACCACTTCTTTAGAGGAGAGGTTAAAGTTTAAACCTCATGATTGTCTTGAAATTCAACATGTTCAACCACCACTTCTTTAGAGGAGAGGTTAAAGTTTAAACCTCATGATTGTCTTGAAATTCAACATGTTCAACCACCACTTCTTTAGAGGAGAGGTTAAAGTTTAAACCTCATGATTGTCTTGAAATTCAACATGTTCAACCACCACTTCTTTAGAGGAGAGGTTAAAGTTTAAACCTCATGATTGTCTTGAAATTCAACATGTTCAACCACCACTTCTTTAGAGGAGAGGTTAAAGTTTAAACCTCATGATTGTCTTGAAATTCAACATGTTCAACCACCACTTCTTTAGAGGAGAGGTTAAAGTTTAAACCTCATGATTGTCTTGAAATTCAACATGTTCAACCACCACTTCTTTAGAGGAGAGGTTAAAGTTTAAACCTCATGATTGTCTTGAAATTCAACATGTTCAACCACCACTTCTTTAGAGGAGAGGTTAAAGTTTAAACCTCATGATTGTCTTGAAATTCAACATGTTCAACCACCACTTCTTTAGAGGAGAGGTTCAAGTTTAAACCTCATGATTGTCTTGAAATTCAACATGTTCAACCACCACTTCTTTAGAGGAGAGGTTAAAGTTTAAACCTCATGATTGTCTTGAAATTCAACATGTTCAACCACCACTTCTTTAGAGGAGAGGTTAAAGTTTAAACCTCATGATTGTCTTGAAATTCAACATGTTCAACCACCACTTCTTTAGAGGAGAGGTTAAAGTTTAAACCTCATGATTGTCTTGAAATTCAACATGTTCAACCACCACTTCTTTAGAGGAGAGGTTAAAGTTTAAACCTCATGATTGTCTTGAAATTCCTTAATCCAAAGGCTTGATCCTTTTTTCTTTTTTCTTTTTATGAGTATTGAGTTCCATGTAATGTCTTTAGACAGGCAGCGAGCGGGGCGTCCAAGCCTTCCTCAGTGAGGGGAAAATGGGGAGAAAGTGATCATGCTGTCTGACCCTCCATTTGGGGGCCTGGTGAAGCCTCTGGCCCACAGTTTCCCACAAATCTCAGAAACGTAGAGGAAACTGCAGACCTCCAGTTAGCGTTTCATTTAACTAATTTGTCTCCGCTAATGAAATAAAAGAAATGCCAATCGATTGGATTAATTATTAAAAACATAATGCATTTTCCAATTCAAAACATTGACATAGATGTTCCCAGATATTTATAAGTACGTTTATTTTATTATTTATTTATTATTATTTGTGTGTGTGTGTGTGTGTGTGTGTTTCTCCAGAGAACAGTGTGGAGATAGATGCCCATGGTTTGAAGCTTCCCATACTTATTTGAACTGCGTATCCTGGAGTACTTCCCCTCTTTCACCATGCTAGACTACCAGGCAAGCCAGTTGTATTCAGACGTATTGGCTAATCTTAGGAGCACAGCTTGACATGTGTACATTAGTAAAAGATAATGATTGATAATAATGTGCATTTACTATAATGTACTGTATGTATACCCATGTCTCTCTGCTTGTCACTCAGCATTACAGATTGTGGGTAAGGCCTTGTGGTAGACTAGCGTCCTGCCCAGGGGGTGTACTTGTACATCAAGCTGCCACACGCTACAGAAACTGGAGATAGGCTCCTGGACTATGGGCGTTCTGGCTCAGACAAGGCTACTTACTTTGTTTTACGATATGTAGTCCTTCTACCACCAAACAGACTCACTGGGTAGTCCTTCTACCACCAAACAGACTCACTGTGTAGTCCTTCTACCACCAAACAGACTCACTGTGTAGTCCTTCCACCACCAAACAGACTCACTGGGTAGTCCTTCTACCACCAAATAGACTCACTGGGTAGTCCTTCTACCACCAAACAGACTCACTGGGTAGTCCTTCTACCACCAAACAGACTCACTGGGTAGTCCTTCTACCACCAAACAGACTCACTGTGTAGTCCTTCCACCACCAAAGAGACTCACTGGGTAGTCCTTCCACCACCAAACAGACTCACTGGGTAGTCCTTCTACCACCAAACAGACTCACTGGGTAGTCCTTCCACCACCAAACAGACTCACTGGGTAGTCCTTCTACTACCAAACAGACTCACTGGGTAGTCCTTCTACCACCAAACAGACTCACTGGGTAGTCCTTCCACCACCAAACAGACTCACTGGGTAGTCCTTCCACCACCAAACAGACTCACTGGGTAGTCCTTCCACCACCAAACAGACTCACTGTGTAGTCCTTCCACCACCAAACAGACTCACTGGGTAGTCCTTCCACCACCAAACAGACTCACTGGGTAGTCCTTCCACCACCAAACAGACTCACTGGGTAGTCCTTCCACCACCAAACAGACTCACTGGGTAGTCCTTCCACCACCAAACAGACTCACTGTGTAGTCCTTCCACCACCAAACAGACTCACTGTGTAGTCCTTCCACCACCAAACAGACTCACTGGGTAGTCCTTCTACCACCAAACAGACTCACTGGGTAGTCCTTCCACCACCAAACAGACTCACTGGGTAGTCCTTCCACCACCAAACAGACTCACTGGGTAGTCCTTCCACCACCAAACAGACTCACTGTGTAGTCCTTCCACCACCAAACAGACTCACTGGGTAGTCCTTCTACTACCAAACAGACTCACTGGGTAGTCCTTCCACCACCAAACAGACTCACTGGGTAGTCCTTCTACCACCAAACAGACTCACTGGGTAGTCCTTCCACCACCAAACAGACTCACTGGGTAGTCCTTCCACCACCAAACAGACTCACTGGGT
This sequence comes from Oncorhynchus keta, assembly GCF_023373465.1. NCBI lineage: Eukaryota > Metazoa > Chordata > Actinopteri > Salmoniformes > Salmonidae > Oncorhynchus > Oncorhynchus keta. The sequence continues at coordinate 12,046,050 of NC_068433.1, forward strand.
AGTCCTTCCACCACCAAACAGACTCACTGGGTAGTCCTTCTACTACCAAACAGACTCACTGGGTAGTCCTTCCACCACCAAACAGACTCACTGGGTAGTCCTTCTACTACCAAACAGACTCACTGGGTAGTCCTTCTACCACCAAACAGACTCACTGGGTAGTCCTTCCACCACCAAACAGACTCACTGGGTAGTCCTTCCACCACCAAACAGACTCACTGGGTAGTCCTTCCACCACCAAACAGACTCACTGGGTAGTCCTTCTACCACCAAACAGACTCACTGTGTAGTCCTTCCACCACCAAACAGACTCACTGGGTAGTCCTTCCACCACCAAACAGACTCACTGGGTAGTCCTTCCACCACCAAACAGACTCACTGGGTAGTCCTTCCACCACCAAACAGACTCACTGGGTAGTCCTTCCACCACCAAACAGACTCACTGGGTAGTCCTTCTACCACCAAACAGACTCACTGGGTAGTCCTTCTACCACCAAACAGACTCACTGTGTAGTCCTTCTACCACCAAACAGACTCACTGGGTAGTCCTTCCACCACCAAACAGACTCACTGGGTAGTCCTTCCACCACCAAACAGACTCACTGGGTAGTCCTTCCACCACCAAACAGACTCACTGGGTAGTCCTTCCACCACCAAACAGACTCACTGGGTAGTCCTTCTACCACCAAACAGACTCACTGGGTAGTCCTTCTACCACCAAACAGACTCACTGTGTAGTCCTTCTACCACCAAACAGACTCACTGTGTAGTCCTTCTACCACCAAACAGACTCACTGTGTAGTCCTTCCACCACCAAACAGACTCACTGGGTAGTCCTTCCACCACCAAACAGACTCACTGGGTAGTCCTTCCACCACCAAACAGACTCACTGGGTAGTCCTTCTACTACCAAACAGACTCACTGGGTAGTCCTTCCACCACCAAACAGACTCACTGTGTAGTCCTTCCACCACCAAACAGACTCACTGGGTAGTCCTTCCACCACCAAACAGACTCACTGGGTAGTCCTTCTACTACCAAACAGACTCACTGGGTAGTCCTTCCACCACCAAACAGACTCACTGGGTAGTCCTTCCACCACCAAACAGACTCACTGGGTAGTCCTTCTACCACCAAACAGACTCACTGGGTAGTCCTTCCACCACCAAACAGACTCATTGTGTAGTCCTTCCACCACCAAACAGACTCACTGGGTAGTCCTTCCACCACCAAACAGACTCACTGGGTAGTCCTTCCACCATCAAATGGACTCATTGTTGTTCTCCTAGGTGGACTATGACAACCATCCCATCTACAAAAATGGAAAGATGGACAGTAAGCTGTCCGCCTGTTCACAAACCTGACACCATGAGACATCATCCTCCCTAAAGAGGAGGGGTACAGGTACACACACCAACCTGACACCACGATACATCATCCTCCCTAAAGAGGAGGGGTACAGGTACACACACCAACCTGACACCACGAGACATCATCCTCCCTAAAGAGGAGGGGTACAGGTACACACACCAACCTTACACCACGAGACATCATCCTCCCTAAAGAGGAGGGGTACAGGTACACACACCAACCTGACACCACGAGACATCATCCTCCCTAAAGAGGAGGGGTACAGGTACACACACCAACCTGACACCACGAGACATCATCCTCCCTAAAGAGGAGGGGTACAGGTACACACACCAACCTGACACCACGAGACATCATCCTCCCTAAAGAGGAGGGGTACAGGTACACACACCAACCTTACACCACGAGACATCATCCTCCCTAAAGAGGAGGGGTACAGGTACACACACCAACCTGACACCACGAGACATCATCCTCCCTAAAGAGGAGGGGTACAGGTACACACACCAACCTGACACCACGAGACATCATCCTCCCTAAAGAGGAGGGGTACAGGTACAACCCACTATTCCATGTTGCACATGAGCCAATTACCTATTACAGTAATCTAATCACAAGATGTCATCCTAAATGGAATATGGAAAATCTAGATCGTCTTATTGGTCAGTTTAAAAAGGATTAATTTTGGTGGGATAAAATATATATATTATATATAGATAAGTATTAGAGTGTAATTCTGAAGAGATGACATTTGATTCGTCTGTCTTGGTCTTTGCTTCTCTTAGATTCTGAGAAGTCTGTGAGAGAGATGTGTGGTCTGAGAACAAGCGTTGTGTTAAATGCAACGTGTGCCCTTCGAAGGTATGTCTTTCTCCACGGCCGGCGGAAAAAGTCATGTTGCAACAATTTTAACTTGAAATAATTGGCTACGTTGCCGTTGAATGAGAGGTGCATGTGCTGCGATATCACTTTTCACAACAGACTTTCAGTTATCTTCTCTTTTTGTTCTTTCAGGATGGGAAGCAGGGAAAGTATTGCTAAGAGTGTCTGTAGTGCGTAAAACCATGTGAGTATCTCCTAGACTGCCAACACTGCCAAACCCCGATGTTCATGGTTTGGGTTGAGTGACGGTTTGACTGGCATCTCTCACCCTCCCCAGCCTGGTGTCACTGCCAGCCCTGTGGCTGCTGTGCCCCCCCCCGGGACCACCCCTGTGGGAACAGCCCAGGTCTGGAAGGCTGCTACAACTGTGGTAGCTTGAAGCACAAACGCAGAGCCTGTCCCCTCAAAGACAGAGGACCAGCAACAAGTGAGTTTACTGTACTTCATATACCCAGACACAGCACACAGAGAAACACAGACATGGACAGACAGGGCTGGCACCAAACTACTGTCTGCTCCCAGCTCTACCCGTGTCAGTACAGTTTGGTTACACACCCTAAATGGTGTGTTTCTCTGAGGGTTTGTACGGATTTTGTTTGCCTGTGTGAGTGTGTCTGAACTTGCTCTCTCCCAACCTGTCCCAGTAAGACCAAGGGAGGCAAGATCCTGCCCAAACAACAACCCAAAAAGTCCAATTCCAAGAGGCAGTCTGGAGCCCAGCGCAGAGCCAACAAGTTGAAGGAGACAGCAGAGTGGTCACACAACCCCACTTTCACAACTCACCACACAGCAAGGGAGATGTGTGTGTGTGTGTGTGTGTGTGTGTGTGTGTGTGTGTAGCAGATGTGAAGTAGTCATTAGTTGGCAGCTTGTGTGTGGTTGGTTGCTGTACTGTAGACAGTCAGTCAGTCTTTTAAAGACATTTAACTTGTTTTTGCTTAATAACTATGGATAATCTCATGTTACACCACCATTTTGAATTCACATAATTCTTGATTTCCTGCTGTATGTCAATGTGTAACGCTGTTTTGGAGCACTAGTAGGAACTAGTCCACACAGAGAACAGAAGCTGTGTCGTTGAAGAAGGCTCTGCGCATGTTGGACGTTTCCTCCAAAACGAGGTCAATGCCGTTGCATCAAAATAACTGACTGGACTGTATGTATGAAACTAAAGCTGAGCTTTCGAGGAGATTTACCTAAGAAAACAGGTGAAAGGCATCCATTTTATTTTTCTGTGCTCAAGACGGTGGGATAGAAACACCATGTTTTCCTACCCTGCAGGCGGATGAGGCGGAAGATAGAGAAAATAATTCCTTTATGAATTCCATCCGGATCTGGACTGATACACCTTACAGTGGAGGCGACTCATGTCCTTCCAGGAAGGAGCGCAGGCAACAGACTGACAATGGAGAAGGATAACTCAGAACCTTCTGGGATAGTGTTGTGATCTCACTGCGTTTAGCTAGTATAGCTTCAGTTTCTGAATACACACAATTATTATTTATTATGCAAGTGATATGTAGAAAATATAGCCTTTTAAGAAGCTGATTTGCAATCAGCATGCATATTCACATGAACCTGAGTGAAGCGTAAATGCATCATTTTTTTGTGTGTCACTTCCTTTGTTAGCCACTAATTTCTTCCTGTATATGTCATCAACACCATTCCCTGTGGATTTTCTGTTTATTTTCTTCCAATGAACCTTGTGTCATGGTTGTTATTTAGTAAACAGCCCTCTGAATATCTGGCTCCGATTCATTTGAATCATAGTAATACACTGCTATCCTCTACTGGTCCCCAGAGTTCTGTATTGAGTAATGTCTTTTGCAGAGTGAATGCAGTGTCCAAGTCACACCCCAGCGTGTATTAGTGTCCGAGTCACACCCCAGCGTGTATTAGTGTCCGAGTCACACCCCAGCGTGTATTAGTGTCCGAGTCACACCCCAGGGTGTATTAGTGTCCGAGTCACACCCCAGCGTGTATTAGTGTCCGAGTCACACCCCAGGGTGTATTAGTGTCCGAGTCACACCCCAGGGTGTATTAGTGTCCGAGTCACACCCCAGCGTGTATTAGTGTCCGAGTCACACCCCAGCGTGTATTACAGTGTCCGAGTCACACCCCAGCGTGTATTACAGTGTCCGAGTCACACCCCAGCGTGTATTAGTGTCCGAGTCACACCCCAGCGTGTATTAGTGTCCGAGTCACACCCCAGCGTGTATTAGTGTCCGAGTCACACCCCAGTGTGTATTAGTGTCCGAGTCACACCCCAGCGTGTATTAGTTTCCGAGTCACACCCCAGCGTGTATGACAGTGTCCGAGTCACACCCCAACGTGTATTAGTGTCCAAGTCACACCCCAGCGTGTATTAGTGTCCGAGTCACACCCCAGCGTGTATTACAGTGTCCGAGTCACACCCCAGCGTGTATTACAGTGTCCGAGTCACATCCCAGCGTGTATTACAGTGTCCGAGTCACACCCCAGCGTGTATTAGTGTCCGAGTCACATCCCAGCGTGTATTTGTGTCCGAGTCACACCCCAGCGTGTATTAGTGTCCGAGTCACACCCCAGCGTGTATTAGTGTCCGAGTCACACTCCAGCGTGTATTACAGTGTCCGAGTCACACCCCAGCGTGTATTACAGTGTCCGAGTCACATCCCAGCGTGTATTACAGTGTCCGAGTCACATCCCAGCGTGTATTACAGTGTCCGAGTCACACCCCAGCGTGTATTAGTGTACGAGTCACACCCCAGCGTGTATTAGTGTCCGAGTCACACCCCAGTGTGTATTAGTGTCCGAGTCACACCCCAGCGTGTATTAGTGTCAGAGTCACATCCCAGCGTGTATTAGTGTCCGAGTCACACCCCAGCGTGTATTAGTGTCCGAGTCACACCCCAGCGTGTATTAGTGTCCGAGTCACACCCCAGCGTGTATTAGTGTCCGAGTCACACCCCAGCGTGTAATAGTGTCTGAGTCACACCCCAGCGTGTATTAGTGTCAGAGTCACACCCCAGCGTGTATTAGTGTCCGAGTCACACCCCAGCGTGTATTACAGTGTCCGAGTCACACCCCAGCGTGTATTACAGTGTCCGAGTCACATCCCAGCGTGTATTACAGTGTCCGAGTCACACCCCAGCGTGTATTAGTGTCCGAGTCACATCCCAGCGTGTATTTGTGTCCGAGTCACACCCCAGCGTGTATTAGTGTCCGAGTCACACCCCAGCGTGTATTAGTGTCCGAGTCACACTCCAGCGTGTATTACAGTGTCCGAGTCACACCCCAGCGTGTATTACAGTGTCCGAGTCACATCCCAGCGTGTATTACAGTGTCCGAGTCACACCCCAGCGTGTATTAGTGTACGAGTCACACCCCAGCGTGTATTAGTGTCCGAGTCACACCCCAGTGTGTATTAGTGTCCGAGTCACACCCCAGCGTGTATTAGTTTCCGAGTCACACCCCAGTGTGTATTACAGTGTACGAGTCACACCCCAACGTGTATTAGTGTCAGAGTCACATCCCAGCGTGTATTAGTGTCCGAGTCACACCCAAGCGTGTATTAGTGTCCGAGTCACACCCCAGCGTGTATTAGTGTCCGAGTCACACCCCAGTGTGTATTAGTGTCCGAGTCACACCCCAGTGTGTATTACAGTGTCCGAGTCACATCCCAGCGTGTATTACAGTGTCCGAGTCACACCCAGCGTGTATTACAGTGTCCGAGTCACACCCCAACGTGTATTACAGGGTTCGAGTCACACCCCAGCGTGTATTAGTGTCCGAGTCACACCCCAGCGTGTATTAGTGTCCGAGTCACACCCCAGTGTGTATTAGTGTCCGAGTCACACCCCAGCGTGTATTAGTGTCCGAGTCACACCCCATCGTGTATTAGTGTCCGAGTCACACCCCAGCGTGTATTAGTGTCCGAGTCACACCCCAGCGTGTATTAGTGTCCGAGTCACATCCCAGCGTGTATTATTACAGTGTCCGAGTCACACCCCAGCGTGTATTAGTGTACGAGTCACACCCCAACGTGTATTAGTGTCAGAGTCACATCCCAGCGTGTATTAGTGTCCGAGTCACACCCCAGCGTGTATTAGTGTCCGAGTCACACCCCAGGGTGTATTAGTGTCCGAGTCACACCCCAGCGTGTATTACAGTGTCCAAGTCACATCCCAGCGTGTATTAGTGTCCGAGTCACACCCCAGGGTGTATTAGTGTCCGAGTCACACCCCAGCGTGTATTACAGTGTCCGAGTCACACCCCAGCGTGTATTACAGTGTCCGAGTCACACCCCAGCGTGTATTACAGTGTCCGAGTCACATCCCAGCGTGTATTATTACAGTGTCCGAGTCACACCCCAGCGTGTATTAGTGTACGAGTCACACCCCAGCGTGTATTAGTGTCCGAGTCACACCCCAGTGTGTATTAGTGTCCGAGTCACACCCCAGCGTGTATTAGTTTCCCGAGTCACACCCCAGCGTGTATTACAGTGTACGAGTCACACCCCAACGTGTATTAGTGTCAGAGTCACATCCCAGCGTGTATTAGTGTCCGAGTCACACCCAAGCGTGTATTAGTGTCCGAGTCACACCCCAGCGTGTATTAGTGTCCGAGTCACACCCCAGTGTGTATTAGTGTCCGAGTCACACCCCAGCGTGTATTACAGTGTCCGAGTCACATCCCAGCGTGTATTACAGTGTCCGAGTCACACCCCAGCGTGTATTACAGTGTCCGAGTCACACCCCAACGTGTATTACAGGGTTCGAGTCACACCCCAGCGTGTATTAGTGTCCGAGTCACACCCCAGCGTGTATTAGTGTCCGAGTCACACCCCAGTGTGTATTAGTGTCCGAGTCACACCCCAGCGTGTATTAGTGTCCGAGTCACACCCCAGCGTGTATTAGTGTCCGAGTCACACCCCAGCGTGTATTAGTGTCCGAGTCACACCCCAGCGTGTATTAGTGTCCGAGTCACATCCCAGCGTGTATTATTACAGTGTCCGAGTCACACCCCAGCGTGTATTAGTGTACCAGTCACACCCCAACGTGTATTAGTGTCAGAGTCACATCCCAGCGTGTATTAGTGTCCGAGTCACACCCCAGCGTGTATTAGTGTCCGAGTCACACCCCAGCGTGTATTACAGTGTCCGAGTCACACCCCAGCGTGTATTAGTGTCCGAGTCACACCCCAGCGTGTATTAGTGTCCGAGTCACACCCCAGCGTGTATTAGTGTCCGAGTCACACCCCAGCGTGTATTAGTGTCCGAGTCACACCCCAGGGTGTATTAGTGTCCGAGTCACACCCCAGCGTGTATTAGTGTCCGAGTCACACCCCAGGGTGTATTAGTGTCCGAGTCACACCCCAGCGTGTATTAGTGTCCGAGTCACACCCCAGCGTGTATTAGTGTCCGAGTCACACCCCAGCGTGTATTAGTGTCCGAGTCACACCCCAGCGTGTATTACAGTGTCCGAGTCACACCCCAGCGTGTATTACAGTGTCCGAGTCACATCCCAGCGTGTATTACAGTGTCCGAGTCACATCCCAGCGTGTATTACAGTGTCCGAGTCACACCCCAGCGTGTATTAGTGTACGAGTCACACCCCAGCGTGTATTAGTGTCCGAGTCACACCCCAGTGTGTATTAGTGTCCGAGTCACACCCCAGCGTGTATTAGTGTACGAGTCACACCCCAGCGTGTATTAGTGTCCGAGTCACACCCCAGCGTGTATTAGTGTCCGAGTCACACCCCAGTGTGTATTAGTGTCCGAGTCACACCCCAGCGTGTATTACAGTGTCCGAGTCACATCCCAGCGTGTATTACAGTGTCCGAGTCACATCCCAGCGTGTATTACAGTGTCCGAGTCACACCCCAGCGTGTATTACAGTGTCCGAGTCACACCCCAACGTGTATTACAGGGTTCGAGTCACACCCCAGCGTGTATTAGTGTCCGAGTCACACCCCAGCGTGTATTAGTGTCCGAGTCACACCCCAGTGTGTATTAGTGTCCGAGTCACACCCCAGCGTGTATTAGTGTCCGAGTCACACCCCAGCGTGTATTAGTGTCCGAGTCACACCCCAGCGTGTATTAGTGTCCGAGTCACACCCCAGCGTGTATTAGTGTCCGAGTCACATCCCAGCGTGTATTATTACAGTGTCCGAGTCACACCCCAGCGTGTATTAGTGTACCAGTCACACCCCAACGTGTATTAGTGTCAGAGTCACATCCCAGCGTGTATTAGTGTCCGAGTCACACCCCAGCGTGTATTAGTGTCCGAGTCACACCCCAGGGTGTATTAGTGTCCGAGTCACACCCCAGCGTGTATTACAGTGTCCGAGTCACACCCCAGCGTGTATTAGTGTCCGAGTCACACCCCAGCGTGTATTAGTGTCCGAGTCACACCCCAGCATGTATTACAGTGTCCGAGTCACACCCCAGCGTGTATTACAGTGTCCGAGTCACATCCCAGCGTGTATTATTACAGTGTCCGAGTCACACCCCAGCGTGTATTAGTGTACGAGTCACTTCCCAGCGTGTATTAGTGTACGAGTCACACCCCAGCGTGTATTAGTGTACGAGTCACACCCCAGCGTGTATTAGTGTCCGAGTCACACCCCAGCGTGTATTAGTGTCCGAGTCACACCCCAGCGTGTATTAGTGTCCGAGTCACACCCCAGCGTGTATTAGTGTCCGAGTCACACCCCAGCGTGTATTAGTGTCCGAGTCACACCCCAGCGTGTTTTAGTGTCCGAGTCACACCCCAGCGTGTATTAGTGTCCGAGTCACACCCCAGCGTGTAATAGTGTCCGAGTCACACCCCAGGGTGTATTAGTGTCCGAGTCACACCCCAGCGTGTATTAGTGTCCGAGTCACACCCCAGCGTGTATTACAGTGTCCGAGTCACACCCCAGCGTGTATTAGTGTCCGAGTCACACCCCAGCGTGTATTAGTGTCCGAGTCACACCCCAGCGTGTATTAGTGTCCGAGTCACACCCCAGCGTGTATTAGTGTCCGAGTCACACCCCAGTGTGTATTAGTGTCCGAGTCACACCCCAGCGTGTATTAGTTTCCGAGTCACACCCCAGCGTGTATGACAGTGTCCAAGTCACACCCCAACGTGTATTAGTGTCCAAGTCACACCCCAGCGTGTATTAGTGTCCGAGTCACACCCCAGCGTGTATTACAGTGTCCGAGTCACACCCCAGCGTGTATTACAGTGTCCGAGTCACATCCCAGCGTGTATTACAGTGTCCGAGTCACACCCCAGCGTGTATTAGTGTCCGAGTCACATCCCAGCGTGTATTTGTGTCCGAGTCACACCCCAGCGTGTATTAGTGTCCGAGTCACACCCCAGCGTGTATTAGTGTCCGAGTCACACTCCAGCGTGTATTACAGTGTCCGAGTCACACCCCAGCGTGTATTACAGTGTCCGAGTCACATCCCAGCGTGTATTACAGTGTCCGAGTCACATCCCAGCGTGTATTACAGTGTCCGAGTCACACCCCAGCGTGTATTAGTGTACGAGTCACACCCCAGCGTGTATTAGTGTCCGAGTCACACCCCAGTGTGTATTAGTGTCCGAGTCACACCCCAGCGTGTATTAGTGTCAGAGTCACATCCCAGCGTGTATTAGTGTCCGAGTCACACCCCAGCGTGTATTAGTGTCCGAGTCACACCCCAGCGTGTATTAGTGTCCGAGTCACACCCCAGCGTGTATTAGTGTCCGAGTCACACCCCAGCGTGTAATAGTGTCTGAGTCACACCCCAGCGTGTAATAGTGTCTGAGTCACACCCCAGCGTGTATTAGTGTCAGAGTCACACCCCAGCGTGTATTAGTGTCCGAGTCACACCCCAGCGTGTATTACAGTGTCCGAGTCACACCCCAGCGTGTATTACAGTGTCCGAGTCACATCCCAGCGTGTATTACAGTGTCCGAGTCACACCCCAGCGTGTATTAGTGTCCGAGTCACATCCCAGCGTGTATTTGTGTCCGAGTCACACCCCAGCGTGTATTAGTGTCCGAGTCACACCCCAGCGTGTATTAGTGTCCGAGTCACACTCCAGCGTGTATTACAGTGTCCGAGTCACACCCCAGCGTGTATTACAGTGTCCGAGTCACATCCCAGCGTGTATTACAGTGTCCGAGTCACACCCCAGCGTGTATTAGTGTACGAGTCACACCCCAGCGTGTATTAGTGTCCGAGTCACACCCCAGTGTGTATTAGTGTCCGAGTCACACCCCAGCGTGTATTAGTTTCCGAGTCACACCCCAGCGTGTATTACAGTGTACGAGTCACACCCCAACGTGTATTAGTGTCAGAGTCACATCCCAGCGTGTATTAGTGTCCGAGTCACACCCAAGCGTGTATTAGTGTCCGAGTCACACCCCAGCGTGTATTAGTGTCCGAGTCACACCCCAGCGTGTATTAGTGTCCGAGTCACACCCCAGTGTGTATTACAGTGTCCGAGTCACATCCCAGCGTGTATTACAGTGTCCGAGTCACACCCAGTGTGTATTACAGTGTCCGAGTCACACCCCAACGTGTATTACAGGGTTCGAGTCACACCCCAGCGTGTATTAGTGTCCGAGTCACACCCCAGCGTGTATTAGTGTCCGAGTCACACCCCAGCGTGTATTAGTGTCCGAGTCACACCCCAGCGTGTATTAGTGTCCGAGTCACACCCCAGCGTGTATTAGTGTCCGAGTCACACCCCAGCGTGTATTAGTGTCCGAGTCACACCCCAGCGTGTATTAGTGTCCGAGTCACACCCCAGCGTGTATTAGTGTCCGAGTCACATCCCAGCGTGTATTATTACAGTGTCCGAGTCACACCCCAGCGTGTATTATTACAGTGTACGAGTCACACCCCAACGTGTATTAGTGTCAGAGTCACATCCCAGCGTGTATTAGTGTCCGAGTCACACCCCAGCGTGTATTAGTGTCCGAGTCACACCCCAGGGTGTATTAGTGTCCGAGTCACACCCCAGCGTGTATTACAGTGTCCGAGTCACATCCCAGCGTGTATTAGTGTCCGAGTCACACCCCAGGGTGTATTAGTGTCCGAGTCACACCCCAGCGTGTATTACAGTGTCCGAGTCACACCCCAGCGTGTATTACAGTGTCCGAGTCACACCCCAGCGTGTATTACAGTGTCCGAGTCACATCCCAGCGTGTATTATTACAGTGTCCGAGTCACACCCCAGCGTGTATTAGTGTACGAGTCACACCCCAGCGTGTATTAGTGTCCGAGTCACACCCCAGTGTGTATTAGTGTCCGAGTCACACCCCAGCGTGTATTAGTTTCCGAGTCACACCCCAGCGTGTATTACAGTGTACGAGTCACACCCCAACGTGTATTAGTGTCAGAGTCACATCCCAGCGTGTATTAGTGTCCGAGTCACACCCAAGCGTGTATTAGTGTCCGAGTCACACCCCAGCGTGTATTAGTGTCCGAGTCACACCCCAGTGTGTATTAGTGTCCGAGTCACACCCCAGCGTGTATTACAGTGTCCGAGTCACATCCCAGCGTGTATTACAGTGTCCGAGTCACACCCCAGCGTGTATTACAGTGTCCGAGTCACACCCCAACGTGTATTACAGGGTTCGAGTCACACCCCAGCGTGTATTAGTGTCCGAGTCACACCCCAGCGTGTATTAGTGTCCGAGTCACACCCCAGTGTGTATTAGTGTCCGAGTCACACCCCAGCGTGTATTAGTGTCCGAGTCACACCCCAGCGTGTATTAGTGTCCGAGTCACACCCCAGCGTGTATTAGTGTCCGAGTCACACCCCAGCGTGTATTAGTGTCCGAGTCACATCCCAGCGTGTATTATTACAGTGTCCGAGTCACACCCCAGCGTGTATTAGTGTACCAGTCACACCCCAACGTGTATTAGTGTCAGAGTCACATCCCAGCGTGTATTAGTGTCCGAGTCACACCCCAGCGTGTATTAGTGTCCGAGTCACACCCCAGGGTGTATTAGTGTCCGAGTCACACCCCAGCGTGTATTACAGTGTCCGAGTCACACCCCAGCGTGTATTAGTGTCCGAGTCACACCCCAGCGTGTATTAGTGTCCGAGTCACACCCCAGCATGTATTACAGTGTCCGAGTCACACCCCAGCGTGTATTACAGTGTCCGAGTCACATCCCAGCGTGTATTATTACAGTGTCCGAGTCACACCCCAGCGTGTATTAGTGTACGAGTCACATCCCAGCGTGTATTAGTGTACGAGTCACACCCCAGCGTGTATTAGTGTACGAGTCACACCCCAGCGTGTATTAGTGTCCGAGTCACACCCCAGCGTGTATTACAGTGTCCGAGTCACACCCCAGCGTGTATTACAGTGTCCGAGTCACACCCCAACGTGTATTACAGGGTTCGAGTCACACCCCAGCGTGTATTAGTGTCCGAGTCACACCCCAGCGTGTATTAGTGTCCGAGTCACACCCCAGCGTGTATTAGTGTCCGAGTCACACCCCAGCGTGTATTAGTGTCCGAGTCACACCCCAGCGTGTATTAGTGTCCGAGTCACATCCCAGCGTGTATTATTACAGTGTCCGAGTCACACCCCAGCGTGTATTAGTGTACCAGTCACACCCCAACGTGTATTAGTGTCAGAGTCACATCCCAGCGTGTATTAGTGTCCGAGTCACACCCCAGCGTGTATTAGTGTCCGAGTCACACCCCAGGGTGTATTAGTGTCCGAGTCACACCCCAGCGTGTATTACAGTGTCCGAGTCACACCCCAGCGTGTATTAGTGTCCGAGTCACACCCCAGCGTGTATTAGTGTCCGAGTCACACCCCAGCATGTATTACAGTGTCCGAGTCACACCCCAGCGTGTATTACAGTGTCCGAGTCACATCCCAGCGTGTATTATTACAGTGTCCGAGTCACACCCCAGCGTGTATTAGTGTACGAGTCACTTCCCAGCGTGTATTAGTGTACGAGTCACACCCCAGCGTGTATTAGTGTACGAGTCACACCCCAGCGTGTATTAGTGTCCGAGTCACACCCCAGCGTGTATTAGTGTCCGAGTCACACCCCAGCGTGTATTAGTGTCCGAGTCACACCCCAGCGTGTATTAGTGTCCGAGTCACACCCCAGCGTGTATTAGTGTCCGAGTCACACCCCAGCGTGTTTTAGTGTCCGAGTCACACCCCAGCGTGTTTTAGTGTCCGAGTCACACCCCAGCGTGTTATAGTGTCCGAGTCACACCCCAGGGTGTATTAGTGTCCGAGTCACACCCCAGCGTGTATTAGTGTCCGAGTCACACCCCAGCGTGTATTACAGTGTCCGAGTCACACCCCAGCGTGTATTACAGTGTCCGAGTCACACCCCAGCGTGTATTAGTGTCCGAGTCACATCCCAGCGTGTATTTGTGTCCGAGTCACACCCCAGCGTGTATTAGTGTCCGAGTCACATCCCAGCGTGTATTTGTGTCCGAGTCACACCCCAGCGTGTATTAGTGTCCGAGTCACACCCCAGCGTGTATTAGTGTCCGAGTCACACTCCAGCGTGTATTACAGTGTCCGAGTCACACCCCAGCGTGTATTACAGTGTCCGAGTCACATCCCAGCGTGTATTACAGTGTCCGAGTCACACCCCAGCGTGTATTAGTGTACGAGTCACACCCCAGCGTGTATTAGTGTCCGAGTCACACCCCAGTGTGTATTAGTGTCCGAGTAACACCCCAGCGTGTATTAGTTTCCGAGTCACACCCCAGCGTGTATTACAGTGTACGAGTCACACCCCAACGTGTATTAGTGTCAGAGTCACATCCCAGCGTGTATTAGTGTCCGAGTCACACCCAAGCGTGTATTAGTGTCCGAGTCACACCCCAGCGTGTATTAGTGTCCGAGTCACACCCCAGTGTGTATTAGTGTCCGAGTCACACCCCAGTGTGTATTACAGTGTCCGAGTCACATCCCAGCGTGTATTACAGTGTCCGAGTCACACCCAGCGTGTATTACAGTGTCCGAGTCACACCCCAACGTGTATTACAGGGTTCGAGTCACACCCCAGCGTGTATTAGTGTCCGAGTCACACCCCAGCGTGTATTAGTGTCCGAGTCACACCCCAGCGTGTATTAGTGTCCGAGTCACACCCCAGCGTGTATTAGTGTCCGAGTCACACCCCAGCGTGTATTAGTGTCCGAGTCACACCCCAGCGTGTATTAGTGTCCGAGTCACACCCCAGCGTGTATTAGTGTCCGAGTCACATCCCAGCGTGTATTATTACAGTGTCCGAGTCACACCCCAGCGTGTATTAGTGTACGAGTCACACCCCAACGTGTATTAGTGTCAGAGTCACATCCCAGCGTGTATTAGTGTCCGAGTCACACCCCAGCGTGTATTAGTGTCCGAGTCACACCCCAGGGTGTATTAGTGTCCGAGTCACACCCCAGCGTGTATTACAGTGTCCGAGTCACATCCCAGCGTGTATTAGTGTCCGAGTCACATCCCAGCGTGTATTATTACAGTGTCCGAGTCACACCCCAGCGTGTATTAGTGTACCAGTCACACCCCAACGTGTATTAGTGTCAGAGTCACATCCCAGCGTGTATTAGTGTCCGAGTCACACCCCAGCGTGTATTAGTGTCCGAGTCACACCCCAGGGTGTATTAGTGTCCGAGTCACACCCCAGCGTGTATTACAGTGTCCGAGTCACACCCCAGCGTGTATTAGTGTCCGAGTCACACCCCAGCGTGTATTAGTGTCCGAGTCACACCCCAGCGTGTATTACAGTGTCCGAGTCACACCCCAGCGTGTATTAGTGTCCGAGTCACACCCCAGCGTGTATTAGTGTCCGAGTCACACCCCAGCGTGTATTAGTGTCCGAGTCACACCCCAGCGTGTATTAGTGTCCGAGTCACACCCCAGCGTGTTTTAGTGTCCGAGTCACACCCCAGCGTGTTTTAGTGTCCGAGTCACACCCCAGCGTGTTATAGTGTCCGAGTCACACCCCAGGGTGTATTAGTGTCCGAGTCACACCCCAGCGTGTATTAGTGTCCGAGTCACACCCCAGCGTGTATTACAGTGTCCGAGTCACACCCCAGCGTGTATTACAGTGTCCGAGTCACACCCCAGCGTGTATTAGTGTCCGAGTCACATCCCAGCGTGTATTTGTGTCCGAGTCACACCCCAGCGTGTATTAGTGTCCGAGTCACATCCCAGCGTGTATTTGTGTCCGAGTCACACCCCAGCGTGTATTAGTGTCCGAGTCACACCCCAGCGTGTATTAGTGTCCGAGTCACACTCCAGCGTGTATTACAGTGTCCGAGTCACACCCCAGCGTGTATTACAGTGTCCGAGTCACATCCCAGCGTGTATTACAGTGTCCGAGTCACACCCCAGCGTGTATTAGTGTACGAGTCACACCCCAGCGTGTATTAGTGTCCGAGTCACACCCCAGTGTGTATTAGTGTCCGAGTAACACCCCAGCGTGTATTAGTTTCCGAGTCACACCCCAGCGTGTATTACAGTGTACGAGTCACACCCCAACGTGTATTAGTGTCAGAGTCACATCCCAGCGTGTATTAGTGTCCGAGTCACACCCAAGCGTGTATTAGTGTCCGAGTCACACCCCAGCGTGTATTAGTGTCCGAGTCACACCCCAGTGTGTATTAGTGTCCGAGTCACACCCCAGTGTGTATTACAGTGTCCGAGTCACATCCCAGCGTGTATTACAGTGTCCGAGTCACACCCAGCGTGTATTACAGTGTCCGAGTCACACCCCAACGTGTATTACAGGGTTCGAGTCACACCCCAGCGTGTATTAGTGTCCGAGTCACACCCCAGCGTGTATTAGTGTCCGAGTCACACCCCAGCGTGTATTAGTGTCCGAGTCACACCCCAGCGTGTATTAGTGTCCGAGTCACACCCCAGCGTGTATTAGTGTCCGAGTCACACCCCAGCGTGTATTAGTGTCCGAGTCACACCCCAGCGTGTATTAGTGTCCGAGTCACATCCCAGCGTGTATTATTACAGTGTCCGAGTCACACCCCAGCGTGTATTAGTGTACGAGTCACACCCCAACGTGTATTAGTGTCAGAGTCACATCCCAGCGTGTATTAGTGTCCGAGTCACACCCCAGCGTGTATTAGTGTCCGAGTCACACCCCAGGGTGTATTAGTGTCCGAGTCACACCCCAGCGTGTATTACAGTGTCCGAGTCACATCCCAGCGTGTATTAGTGTCCGAGTCACATCCCAGCGTGTATTATTACAGTGTCCGAGTCACACCCCAGCAGTCACACCCCAACGTGTATTAGTGTCCAGTCACACCCCAGCGTGTATTAGTGTCCGAGTCACACCCCAGCGTGTATTAGTGTCCGAGTCACACCCCAGGGTGTATTAGTGTCCGAGTCACACCCCAGCGTGTATTACAGTGTCCGAGTCACACCCCAGCGTGTATTAGTGTCCGAGTCACACCCCAGCGTGTATTAGTGTCCGAGTCACACCCCAGCATGTATTACAGTGTCCGAGTCACACCCCAGCGTGTATTACAGTGTCCGAGTCACATCCCAGCGTGTATTATTACAGTGTCCGAGTCACACCCCAGCGTGTATTAGTGTACGAGTCACATCCCAGCGTGTATTAGTGTACGAGTCACACCCCAGCGTGTATTAGTGTACGAGTCACACCCCAGCGTGTATTAGTGTCCGAGTCACACCCCAGCGTGTATTACAGTGTCCGAGTCACACCCCAGCGTGTATTACAGTGTCCGAGTCACACCCCAACGTGTATTACAGGGTTCGAGTCACACCCCAGCGTGTATTAGTGTCCGAGTCACACCCCAGCGTGTATTAGTGTCCGAGTCACACCCCAGCGTGTATTAGTGTCCGAGTCACACCCCAGCGTGTATTAGTGTCCGAGTCACACCCCAGCGTGTATTAGTGTCCGAGTCACATCCCAGCGTGTATTATTACAGTGTCCGAGTCACACCCCAGCGTGTATTAGTGTACCAGTCACACCCCAACGTGTATTAGTGTCAGAGTCACATCCCAGCGTGTATTAGTGTCCGAGTCACACCCCAGCGTGTATTAGTGTCCGAGTCACACCCCAGGGTGTATTAGTGTCCGAGTCACACCCCAGCGTGTATTACAGTGTCCGAGTCACACCCCAGCGTGTATTAGTGTCCGAGTCACACCCCAGCGTGTATTAGTGTCCGAGTCACACCCCAGCATGTATTACAGTGTCCGAGTCACACCCCAGCGTGTATTACAGTGTCCGAGTCACATCCCAGCGTGTATTATTACAGTGTCCGAGTCACACCCCAGCGTGTATTAGTGTACGAGTCACTTCCCAGCGTGTATTAGTGTACGAGTCACACCCCAGCGTGTATTAGTGTACGAGTCACACCCCAGCGTGTATTAGTGTCCGAGTCACACCCCAGCGTGTATTAGTGTCCGAGTCACACCCCAGCGTGTATTAGTGTCCGAGTCACACCCCAGCGTGTATTAGTGTCCGAGTCACACCCCAGCGTGTATTAGTGTCCGAGTCACACCCCAGCGTGTTTTAGTGTCCGAGTCACACCCCAGCGTGTTTTAGTGTCCGAGTCACACCCCAGCGTGTTATAGTGTCCGAGTCACACCCCAGGGTGTATTAGTGTCCGAGTCACACCCCAGCGTGTATTAGTGTCCGAGTCACACCCCAGCGTGTATTACAGTGTCCGAGTCACACCCCAGCGTGTATTACAGTGTCCGAGTCACACCCCAGCGTGTATTAGTGTCCGAGTCACATCCCAGCGTGTATTTGTGTCCGAGTCACACCCCAGCGTGTATTAGTGTCCGAGTCACATCCCAGCGTGTATTTGTGTCCGAGTCACACCCCAGCGTGTATTAGTGTCCGAGTCACACCCCAGCGTGTATTAGTGTCCGAGTCACACTCCAGCGTGTATTACAGTGTCCGAGTCACACCCCAGCGTGTATTACAGTGTCCGAGTCACATCCCAGCGTGTATTACAGTGTCCGAGTCACACCCCAGCGTGTATTAGTGTACGAGTCACACCCCAGCGTGTATTAGTGTCCGAGTCACACCCCAGTGTGTATTAGTGTCCGAGTAACACCCCAGCGTGTATTAGTTTCCGAGTCACACCCCAGCGTGTATTACAGTGTACGAGTCACACCCCAACGTGTATTAGTGTCAGAGTCACATCCCAGCGTGTATTAGTGTCCGAGTCACACCCAAGCGTGTATTAGTGTCCGAGTCACACCCCAGCGTGTATTAGTGTCCGAGTCACACCCCAGTGTGTATTAGTGTCCGAGTCACACCCCAGTGTGTATTACAGTGTCCGAGTCACATCCCAGCGTGTATTACAGTGTCCGAGTCACACCCAGCGTGTATTACAGTGTCCGAGTCACACCCCAACGTGTATTACAGGGTTCGAGTCACACCCCAGCGTGTATTAGTGTCCGAGTCACACCCCAGCGTGTATTAGTGTCCGAGTCACACCCCAGCGTGTATTAGTGTCCGAGTCACACCCCAGCGTGTATTAGTGTCCGAGTCACACCCCAGCGTGTATTAGTGTCCGAGTCACACCCCAGCGTGTATTAGTGTCCGAGTCACACCCCAGCGTGTATTAGTGTCCGAGTCACATCCCAGCGTGTATTATTACAGTGTCCGAGTCACACCCCAGCGTGTATTAGTGTACGAGTCACACCCCAACGTGTATTAGTGTCAGAGTCACATCCCAGCGTGTATTAGTGTCCGAGTCACACCCCAGCGTGTATTAGTGTCCGAGTCACACCCCAGGGTGTATTAGTGTCCGAGTCACACCCCAGCGTGTATTACAGTGTCCGAGTCACATCCCAGCGTGTATTAGTGTCGAGTCACACCCCAGGGTGTATTAGTGTCCGAGTCACACCCCAGCGTGTATTACAGTGTCCGAGTCACACCCCAGCGTGTATTACAGTGTCCGAGTCACACCCCAGCGTGTATTACAGTGTCCGAGTCACATCCCAGCGTGTATTATTACAGTGTCCGAGTCACACCCCAGCGTGTATTAGTGTACGAGTCACACCCCAGCGTGTATTAGTGTCCGAGTCACACCCCAGTGTGTATTAGTGTCCGAGTCACACCCCAGCGTGTATTAGTTTCCGAGTCACACCCCAGCGTGTATTACAGTGTACGAGTCACACCCCAACGTGTATTAGTGTCAGAGTCACACCCCAACGTGTATTAGTGTCAGAGTCACATCCCAGCGTGTATTAGTGTCCGAGTCACACCCAAGCGTGTATTAGTGTCCGAGTCACACCCCAGCGTGTATTAGTGTCCGAGTCACACCCCAGTGTGTATTAGTGTCCGAGTCACACCCCAGCGTGTATTACAGTGTCCGAGTCACATCCCAGCGTGTATTACAGTGTCCGAGTCACACCCCAGCGTGTATTACAGTGTCCGAGTCACACCCCAACGTGTATTACAGGGTTCGAGTCACACCCCAGCGTGTATTAGTGTCCGAGTCACACCCCAGCGTGTATTAGTGTCCGAGTCACACCCCAGTGTGTATTAGTGTCCGAGTCACACCCCAGCGTGTATTAGTGTCCGAGTCACACCCCAGCGTGTATTAGTGTCCGAGTCACACCCCAGCGTGTATTAGTGTCCGAGTCACACCCCAGCGTGTATTAGTGTCCGAGTCACATCCCAGCGTGTATTATTACAGTGTCCGAGTCACACCCCAGCGTGTATTAGTGTACCAGTCACACCCCAACGTGTATTAGTGTCAGAGTCACATCCCAGCGTGTATTAGTGTCCGAGTCACACCCCAGCGTGTATTAGTGTCCGAGTCACACCCCAGCGTGTATTACAGTGTCCGAGTCACATCCCAGCGTGTATTATTACAGTGTCCGAGTCACACCCCAGCGTGTATTAGTGTACGAGTCACACCCCAGCGTGTATTAGTGTCCGAGTCACACCCCAGCGTGTATTAGTGTCCGAGTCACACCCCAGCGTGTATTAGTGTCCGAGTCACACCCCAGCGTGTATTAGTGTCCGAGTCACACCCCAGCGTGTATTAGTGTCCGAGTCACACCCCAGCGTGTATTAGTGTCCGAGTCACACCCCAGCGTGTATTAGTGTCCGAGTCACACCCCAGCGTGTATTAGTGTACGAGTCACACCCCAGCGTGTATTAGTGTACGAGTCACACCCCAGCGTGTATTAGTTTCCAAATCACACCCCAGCGTGTATTAGTTTCCAAATCACACCCCAGCGTGTATTAGTTTCCAAATCACACCCCAGCGTGTATTAGTGTCCGAGTCACACCCCAGCGTGTATTAGTGTACGAGTCACACCACAGACTGTATGACATTGGGCAAAGGTGTGTGTGTGAGTAGGACTGGACCTAACAAGACCTCACCCAGACGCTGTTCAGATATGACACTGAGTTTACATGCACACACACACCGGGCGATGCATGGGGACACGAGAAACATGACCCATTCAAGAAATTTAGAACCAGGAACAGATATAGCCCTTGGTTCTCCCCAGACCTGACTGCCCTTAACCAACACAAAAACATCCTATGGCGTTCTGCATTAGCATCGAACAGCCCCCGTGATATGCAGCTGTTCAGGGAAGCTAGAAACCATTATACACAGGCAGTTAGAAAAGCCAAGGCTACCTTTTTCAAGCAGAAATTTGCTTCCTGCAACACTAACTCAAAAAAGTTCTGGGACATGGTAAAGTCCATGGAGAATAAGAACAGCTCCTCCCAGCTGCCCACTGCACTGAAGATAGGAAACACTGTCACCACTGATAAATCCACTATAATTGAGAATTTCAATAAGCATTTTTCTACGGCTGGCCATGCTTTCCACCTGGCTACTCCTACCCCGGTCAACAGCACTGCACCCCCAACAGCAACTCGCCCAAGCCTTCTCCATTTCTCCTTCTCCCAAATCCGTTCAGCTGATGTTCTGAAAGAGCTGCAAAATCTGGACTCCTACAAATCAGCCGGGCTAGACAATCTGGACCCTTTCATTCTAAAATGATCTGCCGAAATTGTTGCCAACCCTATTACTAGCCTGTTCAACCTCTCTTTCGTGTCGTCTGAGATTCCCAAAGATTGGAAAGCAGCTGCGGTCATCCCACCTCTCCTTCCAGTTCTCTGCTGCCAATGACTGGAACGAACTACAAAAATCTCTGAAACTGTAAACACTTATCTCCCTTACTAGCTTTAAGCACCAACTGTCAGAGCAGCTCACAGATTACTGCACCTGTACATAGCCCACCTATAATTTAGCCCAAACAACTACCTCTTTCCCAACTGTATTTTATTTATTTATTTAGCTCCTTTGCACCCCATTATTTTTATTTCTACTTTGCACATTCTTCCATTGCAAAACTACCATTCCAGTGTTTTACTTGCTATATTGTATTTACTTTGCCACCATGGCCTTTTTTGCCTTTACCTCCCTTCTCACCTCATTTGCTCACATTGTATATAGACTTGTTTATACTGTATTATTGACTGTATGTTTGTTTTACTCCATGTGTAACTCTGTGTCGTTGTATCTGTCGAACTGCTTTGCTTTATCTTGGCCAGGTCGCAATTGTAAATGAGAACTTGTTCTCAACTTGCCTACCTGGTTAAATAAAGGTGAAATGAATAAATAAAATTATTAGAACACGCACACCGGAATTCTGTCAGTTAACTGTCAGTTAACCAACTGTCACAACACCAAACCAACTGTCAGTTAACCAACTGTCACAACACCAAACCAACTGTCAGTTAACCAACTGTCACAACACCAAACCAACTGTCAGTTAACCAACTGTCACAACACCAAACCAACTGTCAGTTAACCAACTGTCACAACACCAAACCAACTGTCAGTTAACCAACAGTCAGTTAACCAACTGTCACAACACCAAACCAACTGTCAGTTAACCAACTGTCACAACACCAAACCAACTGTCAGTTAATAACCAACTGACACAACACCAAACCAACTGTCAGTTAACCAACTGTCACAACACCAAACCAACTGTCACAACACCAAACCAACTGTCAGTTAACCAACAGTCACAACACCAAACCAACTGTCAGTTAACCGACTGTCACAACACCAAACCAACTGTCAGTTAACCGACTGTCACAACACCAAACCAACTGTCAGTTAACCGACTGTCACAACACCCAACCAACTGTCAGTTAACCAACTGTCAACGAACTCCTGTATTGTGATGATTGACCCAGTTGATTGATACATGGAGCACTATATGTGAAGTTCATATATCCATAATTTATTAACCGACTACACACTGAGAGGAGCGAGAGACTACAATTAGGCCAACTGTGAAAATTGTCAACAACAGCTGCAGTAGAGAGAATGTTGCCCATTCTGGCTCTAAATGTTGACAGTTGCCTGCCTCAGGCCTGAAAATGCCAGCAACTAATACAGTCATGCGGGTCAAAATGGTAGCGGTGATGGGGGTTCTTCTGTGCTGTGGGAGAAGGGGTCTGGTGAGGACACAGAGTGTGTGTGCGTGTGTGTGTGTGTGTTTAGTGACTGCCTACATTCCCAGCATGTTTCTAGTCAAGATTGATGACCATTCCATCAGCTCTCCCTGTTATGCCTGGCTCTGTCTCAGATACACCATCCAAGGACCTGTTATTGTGTGTGAAGTAGAGTTGGGTGGCTCTGTTCGTATGTGCCTCAGTGTGTCCGTGCATGATTGTGTCTTATCCCCATGGCTGCTTCCCTTCCCGGGTTCCAAACAGAATCAAAACAATTCCATCACAACAAAACTACAACGGCCTACATCATAAACAAATCTTTACATCATAAACAAATCATTACATCATACAATATATCATTCCATTGTCACTCTATTACAGCACAACCGTTATGCCACATTACTTCATTATCAGAACACCTCCAAAGTCGTTCTAAATTAATATCTTACAGTGATATAATCTAACTGTCACCCCTCCTGACCACTGATATGAATATAGTTATGATCAGCCTTCCTTCTTGCTCCCCTCCTGACCACTGATATGAATATAGTTATGATCAGCCTTCCTTCTTGCTCCCCTCCTGACCACTGATATGAATATAGTTATGATCAGCCTTCCTTCTTGCTCCCCTCCTGACCACTGATATGAATATAGTTATGATCAGCCTTCCTTCTTGCTCCCCTCCTGACCACTGATATGAATATAGTTATGATCAGCCTTCCTTCTTGCACCCCTCCTGACCACTGATATGAATATAGTTATGATCAGCCTTCCTTCTTGCTCCCCTCCTGACCACTGATATGAATATAGTTATGATCAGCCTTCCTTCTTGCTCCCCTCCTGACCACTGATATGAATATAGTTATGATCAGCCTTCTGTGATTCCTGGACTCATAGACATATTCATCAACATGTAGTTAAACCTCAGTGTTTGTTCTGGAACGGGTTGCCTATGCTGACAAAATCCCCCCACAGAGAACGGTGATCTTCTCCTCTGGCCCTCAGCATGCTGGTTAAACACTGAACTGGACATTCTGTACTGTTTACTTCTGTGATTGGCCTGTACACACACAGACAGGGAGGTTACCACAAGCTGTAAGGCCTGTACACACACAGACAGGGAGGTTACCACAAGCTGTAAGGCCTGTACACACACAGACAGGGAGGTTACCACAAGCTGTAAGGCCTGTACACACACAGACAGGGAGGTTTCCACAAGCTGTAAGGCCTGTACACACACAGACAGGGAGGTTACCACAAGCTGTAAGGCCTGTATACACACAGACAGGGAGGTTACCACAAGCTGTAAGGCCTGTACACACACAGACAGGGAGGGATCCACAAGCTGTAAGGCCTGTACACACACAGACAGGGAGGTTTCCACAAGCTGTAAGGCCTGTACACACACAGACAGGGAGGTTACCACAAGCTGTAAGGCCTGTACACACACAGACAGGGAGGTTTCCACAAGCTGTAAGGCCTGTACACACACAGACAGGGAGGTTTCCACAAGCTGTAAGGCCTGTACACAGACAGACAAGGAGGTTTCCACAAGCTGTAAGGCCTGTACACACACAGACAGGGAGGTTACCACAAGCTGTAAGGCCTGTACACACACAGACAGGGAGGTTACCACAAGCTGTAAGGCCTGTACACACACAGACAGGGAGGTTACCACAAGCTGTAAGGCCTGTACACACACAGACAGGGAGGTTACCACAAGCTGTAAGGCCTGTACACACACAGACAGGGAGGTTACCACAAGCTGTAAGGCCTGTACACACACAGACAGGGAGGTTACCACAAGCTGTAAGGCCTGTACACACACAGACAGGGAGGTTACCACAAGCTGTAAGGCCTGTACACACACAGACAGGGAGGTTACCACAAGCTGTAAGGCCTGTACACACACAGACAGGGAGGTTACCACAAGCTGTAAGGCCTGTACACACACAGACAGGGAGGTTACCACAAGCTGTAAGGCCTGTACACACACAGACAGGGAGGTTACCACAAGCTGTAAGGAAGCTAAATGGGATGATGTGAAGTTACAGTGGGGGAAAAAATAGCTGCAGGTGAAATATATATATATTTTTTAATTGGGTCTTCCTTTTGATAACCTGTACATCACTAGAGAATACAAAAGAAAAAATATTTTTACATAACACACCCAAAGTAACCAGATGTCAGCAAAGAAATT
Organism: Oncorhynchus keta; assembly: GCF_023373465.1. Lineage (NCBI taxonomy): Eukaryota > Metazoa > Chordata > Actinopteri > Salmoniformes > Salmonidae > Oncorhynchus > Oncorhynchus keta. The sequence goes on from NC_068433.1 coordinate 12,070,954, forward strand.
GAGCTTTTAGCAAAGCAATTGTGGGATGTCTCTTTGAACCCCGTAACCTTTGAAGCATGGGGACCATTCAGCGCACATGCTAGCGCACATGCTAGCGCTCGCAAACATAAACATGCACACAGCCTCAGCAATGGGAATGATAAAATAGCCAGCTTGGTGTCATAGACTAGACGTTACATAGTAAACAAATTATAAATCATCCAACTTGGTCCCATAGATTAGACGTTATATAGTAAATTATAAATCATCCAACTTGGTCCCATAGATTAGACGTTACATAGTATGTGATTGATAAAATAGCAACAGCCAAACCTTCAGACTACATCCAACTACTACTCCACACATCCCATACACATGCAAACACACAAAGTTGAAGATGCAGCATGTCTCACCACAGACACTCCCCACTTCCCAGTTGACTTCAACTTCTGAAACTCCAGAGACTAGTTACTGGGAGGTGTGAAGTGGAGAAGAGAAAAGTGGAGAGGGAACCTCTGTGTACCAACCAGGACTGGACTGGACCCTGGAGACTAGTTACTGGGAGGTGAGACACGATTAATAATAGACCTGTATGTTCAAAGAGCATAGGTCTTCTGAGAGTTGTAAAGGGGGAGAGAGAGGGAGAGAGAGGGGAGAGGGAGAGCTAGAGAGGGAGTGGGAGAGGTAAAAGAGCATAGGTCTTCTGAGAGTTGTAAAGGGGGAGAGAGAGGGAGAGAGAGGGGAGAGGGAGAGCTAGAGAGGGAGTGGGAGAGGTAAAAGAGCATAGAAAGAAGGAGGAAAGAGATAGAGAGTTAGAAAGAGAGAGCAAGAGGGAGAGAAGGTCCCAGCACAGTCCAGCTCTCTATTCCTGCAGGCCTGCACAGTTTCCCGGGCAGGGAGCGAGGGAGGGAGGCAGGGAGCAAGGGAGGGAGGCAGGAGAGAGAAGTAGAGTGGTGGGAGAATGGGTTGCAGCGGTGGGGGCCAGCAAGGTCTCCGCCACGGCAGAAACAAAGCAATTATCAAACCCTCTCTCCATCTCTTGATCCCCTCCATCCCATCTAGAATATAAATAAACGTCCAATCCCCCCCCGGAGCCCTGGCCAGAGAGGGGAAAGCCAGACCCCCCGGAGCCCTGGCCAGAGAGGGGAAAGCCAGACCCCCCGGAGCCCTCGCCAGAGAGGGGAAGGCCAGACCCCCGGGGCCCTGGCCAGAGAGGGGAAAGCCAGACCCCCCGGAGCCCTGGCCAGAGAGGGGAAAGCCAGACCCCCCGGAGCCCTCGCCAGAGAGGGGAAGGCCAGACCCCCGGGGCCCTCGCCAGAGAGGGGAAAGTTTAACACGAAAGGAGAGGAGAGAAAGAAATACGAGGGCGTCAGAGTGAGTGTCCGGGGGTCAGAAGAGAGGGAACCCCTTGTCTCTGGTGTCAGAGTGAGTGTCCGGGGGTCAGAAGAGAGGGAACCCCTTGTCTCTGGTGTCAGAGTGAGTGTTCGGGGGTCAGAAGAGAGGGAACCCCTTGTCTCTGGTGTCAGAGTGAGTGTTCGGGGGTCAGAAGAGAGGGAACCCCTTGTCTCTGGTGTCAGAGTGAGTGTTCGGGGGTCAGAAGAGAAGGAACCCCTTGTCTCTGGTGTCAGAGTGAGTGTTCGGGGGTCAGAAGAGAGGGAACCCCTTGTCTCTGGTGTCAGAGTGAGTGTTCGGTGGTCAGAAGAGAGGGAACACATTTCTCCACCATGGGGTGAGTACTGTGGCGATGACAGAGGGGATGCCATGTCGTCCCAGCTGTGATTTAGATACAGACCGCAAACACCATTTGTCGGTGAGAGAGTTTATCGTTGTTCCCATCGCTGTGGCTGGGAGTGTGCATGTGTGTGTGTGTGTTTGTGTGTGTATGTGTGTATGTGTGTGTGTGTGTGTGTGTGTGTGTGTGTGTGTGTGTGTGTGTGTGTGTGTGTGTGTGTGTGTGTGTGTGTGTGTGTGTGTGTGTGTGTGTGTGTGTGTGTGTGTGTGTGTGTGTTTTACACTGAAGAAAAACCAAGCAGACGAAAAAGAGCTTAAGTGGTCCACTGTCTCAGAGCGGGTGGCTTTACCTCCCCATGGTTAACATCCACTCACAGCCCAAAGACCTTTCAACATTCAGGCTTGTTTTTCCCCGAGTTGCCGCCAGACTATATTTATTGTCCTTTATTGAGAGTCAGCGATGGTGTTGGCGGGTATTGATGCAACCCTGCTGGATATGTCTAGTCTCTCTTCCCTCCCTCTTTGGCAGCTCTTAGCTCATTGGACCATTCGCAATAAGCGTGGGCCCGCTTTCACACATCGCCCGGTGCGCGCCCATGGTAACTAATGTAAATAAACACAGCAAAACTCGGCAGTGGCTCCCAGGAAAGGGGATTTCTGCGGAGTGAAGCCTGTCTGAGCTGGGGTCGTGGGAGTCTGTGTCGGACCCTGGGAGGGAGGTTCCTCTAAAAAAAAGGAAAACATCTGTATTAAGTCAAAAGAGATAAACCCTGGTCAGCATCAGCTCTGATCTCTAACCTTTAAGAGTGGACTATCCTGATTGGCCCAAACCCTGTGAGGACTGGAGTCTGTATGGAGGAGGCTTGGAGCTTCCTTGCTGGTCAGTTTCCTTCTTAAACTCTGGAGACACCATGTGTGTCCTCTCTCTCGCTCTCTCTCTCTCTCTCTCTCTCTCTCTCTCTTTCTGTCTGCCGACTGTCTCTTTTCTATTTCTCACTAATTTTATAAGAATAGACTATGGGGCTTCTCCCTCTGTTCCTAACTCACCACCGAGCTTCATCAGAGGACATCAACATTGGCCCTCTGCACATGTTGATACTAGGTCTGCCTGAGACTGGACTCACATTTTTCTCTTTATCGGCTGAGTATCCCTTCAGTCCTGGAGGCTTATCTGTGACGTCGGCAAGGCAAATATCAGAGGCTTCCATCCCAGTAGAATACCTGATGCTGGGGACTACTTTGTTGTGTGTTCTGACTATATACAGTATGGCCGCTACAACACTTTCTGGTCGGTTCTGGTCTTAGTCATTCTGCATTAAAACGGTTCTGGTCTTAGTCATTCTGCATTAAAACGGTTCTGGTCTGTTAGTCATTCTGCATTAAAATGGTTCTGGTCTGTTAGTCATTCTGCATTAAAACGGTTCTGGTCTGTTAGTCATTCTGCATTAAAACGGTTCTGGTCTGTTAGTCATTCTGCATTAAAATGGTTCTGGTCTGTTAGTCATTCTGCATTAAAACCCAACAGTCTGTTTTTGTTATCTTTGTTTGTTCCTGAAATTTATTTTGATTTGTGGGTCCTTTGCTGGTTGTTTTAGTGCAGATGTCTGTGCGTATTGTGATTGGTGTGGAGAACTCTTTGATTGTATGAAAGGGCTGAGTGTGTTAATGACACAGTGTGTTGATATAACAGCTGATGAATTTATGGGGTGTGTGTTTACTGGAGCAGTGTCTTAGCCAATGGGGTGCTTTTGACCAGAGGAATGCACAGATCAGAGCAATGTGAAGAAGTTCAGGGCTGTGAGGGTTGGTGCAAAGTTCTGGTCCTCAAGTAAGGTCATTGGTCAATGTTGAGTGGTTCAGGTCAATTATTCAACCTTCTGCACTTGGTCAGATTGAGGACATAATGGTCAACATTTAATACAAGTCGCTCTGGATAAGAGCGTCTGCTAAATGACTTAAATGTAAATGTAAATACAGGAAAATAGAGTAACCTCAGAGTGCAGTCTGTCATGCAGTCTGCCCTCTAGTGGTAACAAAACAGAATTTCCAGTTAATAGTGTATAGTATAATAATAGTATAATAACAAATGTAATTGTTCTAACAGTTAACCAGTGGTGTAAAGTACTTAAGTAAAAATACTTTAAAGTACCACTTAAGTAATTTTGGGGGTATCTGTACATTACTTTACTATTTATATTTTTGACAACTTTTACTTTTACTTCACTACATTCCAAAATAAAAGAATGTACTTTTCACTCCATACATTTTCCCTGACACCCAAAAGTACTCATTACATATTGAATGCTTAGCAGGACAGAAAAATGGTCCAATTGACGCACTTATCAAGAGAACATCCCTGGTCCTACTGTCTCTGATCTGGCGTACTCACTAAACACAAGTTCTTGGTTTGTAAATTATGTCCGGGTGTTGGAGTGTGCCCCTGTTTATCCGTAAAAAAACAAACATGCATCATCTTGCCAACTGGGTTGCTTATTACAAGGAATTTGAAATTATTTATACTTTTACTTTTGATACTTAAGTATATTTAAAAGCAAATACTTTTAGACTTTTAATCAAATATTTTATCTGGTGACTTTCACTTTCTAGTATGTTTACTTTTATTGAAGTATGACAGATGGGTACTTGTTTCACCACTGGAGTTAACCATTAGAATGTTGGTTCTGAACGATCATTATTCCGTCACCAAGGACAACACCGTTGATAGCTACTCTTCCCATTCCAAATATTCACTTCAGCTCGTTCAGTTCCTTTTCGCCCGCTAGCACCGCTTGTCACGAACACAGACCTATTTCCAGGATGGCCACTGCTAGCTACAACTACATGTACAGCGACAACTACATGTACAGCTACAACTACATGTACAGCTACAACTACATGTACAGCTACAACTACATGTACAGCTCCAACTACATGTACAGCTACAACTACATGTACAGCTACAACTACATGTACAGCTCCAACTACATGTACAGCTACAACTACATGTACAGCTCCAACTACATGTACAGCTCCAACTACATGTACAGATACAACTACATGTACAGCTACAACTACATGTACAGCGACAACTACATGTACAGCTACAACTACATGTACAGCTACAACTACATGTACAGCTCCAACTACATGTACAGCTACAACTACATGTACAGCTACAACTACATGTACAGCTCCAACTACATGTACAGCTCCAACTACATGTACAGCTCCAACTACATGTACAGCTCCAACTACATGTACAGCTCCAACTACATGTACAGCTCCAACTACATGTACAGCTCCAACTACATGTACAGCTACAACTTCATGTACAGCTACAACTACATGTACAGCCACAACTACATGTACAGCTACAACTACATGTACAGCTCTAACTACATGTACAGCTACAACTACATGTACAGCTCCAACCCACCTTTCACAGCCCTGATTAGATACACACATACCGCTGCCCTTTATAGAAGAGAAGAGAGCTAAAGGGGTCTAACCATCTGATTAATGGCTGAGTCACAGGCTTCATTTGGGTTAGGCCTGCGAGCCACGCTGGGAAGGCCTGCGAGCCACGCTGGGAAGTCATGACTTTATCATGGGAATATGTAAGCAACGGGCCATGTGCTTATCATCACAGGGGAAAGACAGTCGTCCAGAGGGGAGGGGGATGAGGAGGGGGATGAGGAAGAGGAGGAGGGGGATGAGGAGGGGGTGAGGAGAGGGATGAGGAGGGGGTGAGGAGGAGGAGGGGGATGAGGAGGGGGATGAGGAAGAGGAGGAGGGGGATGAATAGGCAAAGTTAGAAGTTACATATCTGATCTACAGTATGTCCCTCAAGAGACAGTTTCATGTCTCACACACACACACACACACACACTCACGCACATGCACGCACAGACACACACCCTCTCCCTCTGGTAATGGATTGAGACCTCAGTGATGTGGTGGCAGACATTTTTGAGGTTTCATGAGTCACTTTTTCCTTCTGAAGTAGCAGTGCAGTGACAGAGCCAAGTTATATTGTCTCAGGAAGTAGCAGGGCAGTGACAGAGCCAAGTTATATTGTATCAGGAAGTAGCAGTGCAGTGACAGAGCCAAGTTATATTGTCTCAGGAAGTAGCAGGGCAGTGACAGAGCCAAGTTATATTGTATCAGGAAGTAGCAGTGCAGTGACAGAGCCAAGTTATATTGTATCAGGAAGTAGCAGGGCAGTGACAGAGCCAAGTTATATTGTCTCAGGAAGTAGCAGGGCAGTGACAGAGCCAAGTTATATTGTCTCAGGAAGTAGCAGGGCAGTGACAGAGCCAAGTTATATTGTCTCAGGAAGTAGCAGGGCAGTGACAGAGCCAAGTTATATTGTCTCAGGAAGTAGCAGTGTTAGACAGAGCCAAGTTATATTGTCTCAGGAAGTAGCAGGGCAGTGACAGAGCCAAGTTATATTGTATCAGGAAGTAGCAGAGCAGTGACAGAGCCAAGTTATATTGTCTCAGGAGGTATCAGTGTTAGACAGAGCCAAGTTATATTGTCTCAGGAGGTAGCAGTGTTTGACAGAGCCAAGTTATATTGTATCAGGAGATATCAGTGTTAGACAGAGCCAAGTTTATTTGTCACAGGAGGTATCAGTGTTAGACAGAGCCAAGTTATATTGTCTCAGGAGGTATCAGTGCAGTGACAGAGCCAGTTTCTATTCCCTCAGGGGGGGCAGTGCGGTGACAGAGCCAGTTTCTATTCCCTCAGGTGGGGGCAGTGCGGTGACAGAGACAGTTTCTATTCCCTCAGGGGGTAGTGCAGTGACAGAGCCAGTTTCTATTCCCTCAGGGGGGCAGTGCGGTGACAGAGCCAGTTTCTATTCCCTCAGGGGGTAGTGCGGTGACAGAGCCAGTTTCTATTCCCTCAGGGGGGTAGTGCGGTGACAGAGCCAGTTTCTATTCCCTCAGGGGGTAGTGCGGTGACAGAGCCAGTTTCTATTCCCTCAGGGGGGCAGTGCGGTGACAGAGCCAGTTTCTATTCCCTCAGGGGGGCAGTGCGGTGACAGAGACTGTTTCTATTCCCTCAGGGGGGGCAGTGCGGTGACAGAGCCAGTTTCTATACCCTCAGGGGGTATCAGTGCGGTGACAGAGCCAGTTTCTATTCCCTCAGGGGGGGGAAGCAGTGCGGTGACAGAGTGACAGAGCCAGTTTCTATTCCCTCAGGGGGCAGTGCGGTGACAGAGCCAGTTTCTATTCCCTCAGGGGGCAGTGCAGTGACAGAGCCAGTTTCTATTCCCTCAGGGGGCAGTGCAGTGACAGAGCCAGTTTCTATTCCCTCAGGGGGGGCAGTGCGGTGACAGAGTGACAGAGCCAGTTTCTATTCCCTCAGGGGGGCAGTGCGGTGACAGAGCCAGTTTCTATTCCCTCAGGGGGGGCAGTGCAGTGACAGAGCCAGTTTCTATTCCCTCAGGGGGGCAGTGCAGTGACAGAGCCAGTTTCTATTCCCTCAGGGGGGTAGTGCGGTGACAGAGCCAGTTTCTATTCCCTCAGGGGGGGGCAGTGCGGTGACAGAGCCAGTTTCTATTCCCTCAGGGGGGGCAGTGCGGTGACAGAGACAGTTTCTATTCCCTCAGGGGGGCAGTGCGGTGACAGAGACAGTTTCTATTCCCTCAGGGGGCAGTGCAGTGACAGAGCCAGTTTCTATTCCCTCGAGGGGGGCAGTGCGGTGACAGAGACAGTTTCTATTCCCTCAGGGGGGCAGTGCGGTGACAGAGACCGTTTCTATTCCCTCAGGGGGGCAGTGCGGTGACAGAGCCAGTTTCTATTCCCTCAGGGGGGGCAGTGCAGTGACAGAGCCAGTTTCTATTCCCTCAGAGGGGGGGCAGTGCGGTGACAGAGACCGTTTCTATTCCCTCAGGGGGGCAGTGTGGTGACAGAGCAAGTTATTCCAAGTGCTGTTTTCTTTCTAAAAATAACCTAGAAACAAGATCAGTCGTTATGAAGGGGCCGAATAAGAGAAGAGGATGTAGCGAACAGATGTGGAAAATGCCATTCCTGCTTAGTTTAGGAGGTTGTATACCGTATCTACAGTAGGATTTAATGGGGCAAAACGTGGTAGGGTACTCTGTTATGTCAATGCAGGGCTTCAACTTCTTAGGTTGATACCCTCACACCGAAGGTCTGAGGAGATTTGACAGAGGCCCCAGAAAAGATGAAAAATATGACTCCAACCTTTCAGGTTATATAAAACGACTTCCAATTTGACTCATGGGTAACAGGATCGTGTGCTACTACAGTATAGCTCGAACAATTACACTGACCAGACCATGTAATGTATGGGGCCTAGTCTGAGCTATGATAGCATGACAGTGTCACTGACGCTTGCCTTGTTGGGCTAAAATTAAATCTAGGATATGTTTCCGCTCCCGAGGTTGAGTGTCTTGCTTTCGCACGGCTCCGCGTTTATGCGGGGATTGAAATTGAATTCTCTGAGTGGGTGAGAGTAAACAAAAAGACTGTAGGAGGAAGATGTCATATTTGATACCTAAATATGGACATGATCTCCAGCACTGTCTCCTGAGTCACATGCTTCATTTCATCTCCTGATCTGTACTGGGAAGATGGGTCATCTGTGTCTTGCTTTGGTCTACTAGAGGTCATGACCACTGACAGGGGAGGGGGTCAAATATGTTCAGGCCAATGCCAGTTTCCTAAAGTGATATTCAATTTCAACCTCAATTGAAGCCAAGTAAAATATTACTCATGGAAACAGAGAGTTATTATTTGATTTAAACCTTAGAGGTCACATTTATATTGCTGCTAATGCTATAGGTCACTGTATTTTCTTGACATTGAGTGGACAAATCCCTAAAGTCCCAAACAATGTTAACTAAACTATGTTTACATGCCTCTCTTTAGATCCAACCAAACATTTACCCTGGGTTCATTTACCCTGTGGCAGCATCATTAATATCTATTAGAGGGGACTGAACCGAACCACTCAGAGGGATGCTGGTGCCCCTGATCTGTGGACAGGAGGACAGCTGTGGTGGCTTAGTCCCCTCCTCTCTCTCTCTCTCTCTCTCTCTATGTATATATACATATACATATATATATATATATATATCTCGCCCCTCTGCAATTTCCCAATTTCCCCGTCTATACCCAGACAGACCTCCCTGGGCATCTGGCTGCCAGTCTATACCCAGACAGACCTCCCTGGGCATCTGGCTGCCAGTCTATACCCAGACAGACCTCCCTGGGCATCTGACTGCCAGTCTATACCCAGACAGACCTCCCTGGGCATCTGGCTGCCAGTCTATACCCAGACAGACCTCCCTGGGCATCTGGCTGCCAGTCTATACCCAGACAGACCTCCCTGGGCATCTGGCTGCCAGTCTATACCCAGACAGACCTCCCTGGGCATCTGGCTGCCAGTCTATACCCAGACAGACCTCCCTGGGCATCTGACTGCCCGTCTATACCCAGACAGACCTCCCTGGGCATCTGGCTGCCAGTCTATACCCAGACAGACCTCCCTGGGCATCTGGCTGCCAGTCTATACCCAGACAGACCTCCCTGGGCATCTGACTGCCCGTCTATACCCAGACAGACCTCCCTGGGCATCTGGCTCCCAGTCTATACCCAGACAGACCTCCCTGGGCATCTGGCTGCCAGTCTATACCCAGACAGACCTCCCTGGGCATCTGACTGCCCGTCTATACCCAGACAGACCTCCCTGGGGGCTGATGGATGCCCAGCACATTGCTCATCTCGAACACCCAGCCTGACACCTAATGCCACACATCTATCAACCATCACTGCCAGCCCCCAGAGCACCAGAGCTCCTTTTGTTGGAACGAATGGAGGGGAGACATGAGGTGTGGAGGAATGACTGTGCTGGGTGATTTACAGGAAGTTAAAGAGGTGCAGTTTACCCACACAATAATGCTGCATTGTTTGATAGAATGAATGTACACCACTTGGTTAGAATATAAATATTATATCTTTCTTTCTGTCATCAAATGTGGCTGTATCTCTTGTTGTTGTGCATGAAACTCTCCCTAGTGACTCAGTAAAAACACACCGTCATTAGGTCACTGATTACTGCTCGACTGCTCTGTCAAAGCTGCCTCATCAGAGCTACTGGCTTTACCAACTGAAGTCCAGAACCACCTGCAAGGAGTTATCAGGCTATCAGTCTGTTTCAACACTCATTACCAGATAACAGTGCAGTCTGGCAGCACCTAGGTAGAGGGGACTGGAGGATTGGAACATACACTGGATTATTATAACGACAACCATACCAGTCAAACGTTTGGACACACCTACTCATTCAAGAGCTTCTCTTTATTTTTCTTTATTTATACTTTGAGGAATAATAGTGAAGTCAAAACTATGAAATAACACATATGGAATCATGTAGTAACCAAAAAAGTGTGAAAAAATGAAAATATATTTTACATTTGAGATTCCTCAAAATAGCCACCCTTTGCCTTGATGACAGCTTTGCACACTCTTGGCATTCTCTCAACCAGCTTCACCTGGAATGCATTTCCAACAGTCTTGGAAGAGTTCCCACATTCTGAGCACTTGTTGGCTGCTTTTCCTTCACTCTGCAGTCCAACTCATCCCAAACTATCTCAATTGGATTGAGGTCAGGGGATTGTGGAGTCCAGGTCATCTGATGCAGCACTCCATCACTCTCCTTCTTTATCAAACTACCCTTACACAGCCTGGAGGTGTGTTGGGTCATTGTCCTGTTGGAAAACAAATGAGTGTCCTACTAAGTGCAAACCAGATGGGATGGCAAATAGTTGCAGAATGCTGTGGTAGCCATGCTGGTTAAGTGTGCCTTGAATTCTAAATAAATCACTGACCAAAAAAGTGTTATTCCAGGTCATCACCTGGAATACATTTCAATTATCAGGTGTGCCTTGTTAAAAGTTCATTTGTGAAATTTCCTTCCTTCTTAATTCATTTGAGCCAATCAGTTGAGTTGTGACAAGGTAGGGGTGGTATACAGAAGATAGCCCTATTTGGTAAAAGACCAAGTCCATATTATGGGAAGAACAGCTCAAATAAGCAAAGAGAAATGACAGTCCATCATTCATTTAAGACATGAAGGTCAGTCAATCAGGAACATTTCTAGAACTTTTAAAGTTTCTTCAAGTGCAGTCACAAAAACCATCAAGAGCTATGATGAAACTCTACAACATCCGCAGAGTACGACCCTGCCTCACACAGGAAGCGGCGCAGGTCCTAATCCAGGCACTTGTCATCTCCCGTCTTGATTACTGCAACTCGCTGTTGGCTGGGCTCCCTGCCTGTGCCATTAAACCCCTACAACTCATCCAGAACGCCGCAGCCCGTCTGGTGTTCAACCTTCCCAAGTTCTCTCACGTCACCCCGCTCCTCCGCTCTCTCCACTGGCTTCCAGTTGGAGCTCGCATCCGCTACAAGACCATGGTGCTCGCCTACGGAGCTGTGAGGGGAACGGCACCTCAGTACCTCCAGGCTCTGATCAGGCCCTACACCCAAACAAGGGCACTGCGTTCATCCACCTCTGGCCTGCTCGCCTCCCTACCACTGAGGAAGTACAGTTCCCGCTCAGCCCAGTCAAAACTGTTCGCTGCTCTGGCCCCCAATGGTGGAACAAACTCCCTCACGACGCCAGGACAGCGGAGTCAATCACCACCTTCCTGAGACACCTGAAACCCCACCTCTTCAAGGAATACCTAGGATAGGGTAAGTAAGGGTAAGTAATCCTTCTCACCCCCCTTCTCCCCCAACAAGATTTAGATGCAAGTGGCTGTTCCACTGGTTGTCATAAGGTGTATGCACCAATTTGTAAGTCGCTCTGGATAAGAGCGTCTGCTAAATGACTTAAATGTAAATGTAATGTAATGAAACTGGCTCTCATGAGGACCGCCACAGGAAAGGAAGACCCAGAGTTACCTCTGCTGCAGAGGATAAGTTCAATAGAGTTAACTGCACCTCAGATTGCAGCCGAAATAAATGCTTCACAGAGTTCAAGTAACAGACACATCTCAACATCAACTGTTCAGAGGACACTGCATGAATCAGGCCTTCATGGTCAAATTTACATTTACATTTAAGTCATTTAGCAGACGCTCTTATCCAGAGCGACTTACAAATTGGTGCATTCACCTTATGACATCCAGTGGAACAGCCACTTTACAATAGTGCATCTAAATCTTTTAAGGGGGGTGAGAAGGATTGCTTTATCCTATCCTAGGTATTCCTTAAAGAGGTGGGGTTTCAGGTGTCTCCGGAAGGTGGTGATTGACTCCGCTGTCCTGGCGTCGTGAGGGAGTTTGCTCCACCATTGGGGGCCTGAGCAGCGAACAGTTTTGACTGGGCTGAGCGGGAACTGTACTTCCTTAGTGGTAGGGAGGCGAGCAGGCCAGAGTTGGATGAATGCAGTGCCCTTGTTTGGGTGTAGGGCCTGATCAGAGCCTGGAGGTACTGAGGTGCCGTTCCCCGCACAGCTCCGTAGGCAAGCACCATGGTCTTGTAGCGGATGCGAGCTTCAACTGGAAGCCAGTGGAGAGAGCGGAGGAGCGGGGTGACGTGAGAGAACTTGGGAAGGTTGAACACCAGACGGGCTGCGGCGTTCTGGATGAGTTGTAGGGGTTTAATGGCACAGGCAGGGAGCCCAGCCAACAGCGAGTTGCAGTAATCCAGACGGGAGATGACAAGTGCCTGGATTAGGACCTGCGCCGCTTCCTGTGTGAGGCAGGGTCGTACTCTGCGGATGTTGTAGAGCATGAACCTACAGGAACGGGCCACCGCCTTGATGTTAGTTGAGAACGACAGGGTGTTGTCCAGGATCACGCCAAGGTTCTTAGCGCTCTGGGAGGAGGACACAATGGAGTTGTCAACCATGATGGCGAGATCATGGAACGGGCAGTCCTTCCCCGGGAGGAAGAGCAGCTCCGTCTTGCCGAGGTTCAGCTTGAGGTGGTGATCCGTCATCCACACTGATATGTCTGCCAGACATGCAGAGATGCGATTCGCCACCTGGTCATCAGAAGGGGGAAAGGAGAAGATTAATTGTGTGTCGTCTGCATAGCAATGTTAGGAGAGACCATGTGAGGTTATGACAGAGCCAAGTGACTTGGTGTATAGCGAGAATAGGAGAGGGCCTAGAACAGAGCCCTGGGGACACCAGTGGTGAGAGCGCGTGGTGAGGAGACAGATTCTCGCCACGCCACCTGGTAGGAGCGACCTGTCAGGTAGGATGCAATCCAAGCGTGGGCCGCGCCGGAGATGCCCAACTCGGAGAGGGTGGAGAGGAGGATCTGATGGTTCACAGTATCGAAGGCAGCCGATAGGTCTAGAAGGATGAGAGCAGAGGAGAGAGAGTTAGCTTTAGCAGTGCGGAGCGCCTCCGTGATACAGAGAAGAGCAGTCTCAGTTGAATGACTAGTCTTGAAACCTGACTGATTTGGATCAAGAAGGTCATTCTGAGAGAGATAGCGGGAGAGCTGGCCAAGGATGGCACGTTCAAGAGTTTTGGAGAGAAAAGAAAGAAGGGATACTGGTCTGTAGTTGTTGACATCGGAGGGATCGAGTGTAGGTTTTTTCAGAAGAGGTGCAACTCTCGCTCTCTTGAAGACGGAAGGGACGTAGCCAGCGGTCAGGGATGAGTTGATGAGCGAGGTGAGGTAAGGGAGAAGGTCTCCGGAAATGGTCTGGAGAAGAGAGGAGGGGATAGGGTCAAGCGGGCAGGTTGTTGGGCGGCCGGCCGTCACAAGACGCGAGATTTCATCTGGAGAGAGAGGGAGAAAGAGGTCAGAGCATAGGGTAGGGCAGTGTGAGCAGAACCAGCGGTGTCGTTTGACTTAGCAAACGAGGATCGGATGTCGTCGACCTTCTTTTCAAAATGGTTGACGAAGTCATCTGCAGAGAGGGAGGAGGGGGGGAGGGGGAGGAGGATTCAGGAGGGAGGAGAAGGTGGCAAAGAGCTTCCTAGGGTTAGAGGCAGATGCTTGGAATTTAGAGTGGTAGAAAGTGGCTTTAGCAGCAGAGACAGAGGAGGAAAATGTAGAGAGGAGGGAGTGAAAGGATGCCAGGTCCGCAGGGAGGCGAGTTTTCCTCCATTTCCGCTCGGCTGTGAGCTCGCAATGAGTCGTCGAGCCACGGAGCGGGAGGGGAGGACCGAGCCGGCCTGGAGGATAGGGGACATAGAGAGTCAAAGGATGCAGAAAGGGAGGAGCGGAGGGTTGAGGAGGCAGAATCAGGAGATAGGTTGGCGAAGGTTTGAGCAGAGGGAAGAGATGATAGGATGGAAGAGGAGAGAGTAGCGGGGGAGAGAGAGCGAAGGTTGGGACGGCGCGATACCATCCGAGTAGGGGCAGTGTGGGAAGTGTTGGATGAGAGCGAGAGGGAAAAGGATACAAGGTAGTGGTCGGAGACTTGGAGGGGAGTTGCAATGAGGTTAGTGGAAGAACAGCATCTAGTAAAGATGAGGTCGAGCGTATTGCCTGCCTTGTGAGTAGGGGGGGAAGGTGAGAGGGTGAGGTCAAAAAAGGAGAGGAGTGGAAAGAAGGAGGCAGAGAGGAATGAGTCAAAGGTAGACGTGGGGAGGTTAAAGTCGCCCAGAACTGTGAGAGGTGAGCCGTCCTCAGGAAAGGAGCTTATCAAGGCATCAAGCTCATTGATGAACTCTCCGAGGGGACCTGGAGGGCGATAAGGATGTTAAGCTTGAAAGGGCTGGTAACTGTGACAGCATGGAATTCAAAGGAGGCGATAGACAGATGGGTAAGGGGAGAAAGAGAGAATGACCACTTGGGAGAGATGAGGATCCCGGTGCCACCACCCCGCTGACCAGAAGCTCTCGGGGTGTGCGAGAACACGTGGGCGGACGAAGAGAGAGCAGTAGGAGTAGCAGTGTTATCTGTGGTGATCCATGTTTCCGTCAGTGCCAAGAAGTCGAGGGACTGGAGGGAGGCATAGGCTGAGATGAACTCTGCCTTGTTGGCCGCAGATCGGCAGTTCCAGAGGCTACCGGAGACCTGGAACTCCACGTGGGTCGTGCGCGCTGGGACCACCAGATTAGGGTGGCCGCGGCCACGCGGTGTGGAGCGTTTGTATGGTCTGTGCAGAGAGGAGAGAACAGGGATAGACAGACACATAGTTGACAGGCTACAGAAGAGGCTACGCTAATGCAAGGAGATTGGAATGACAAGTGGACTACACGTCTCGAATGTTCAGAAAGTTAAGCTTACGTAGCAAGAATCTTATTGACTAAAATGATTAAAATTATACAGTACTGCTGAAGTAGGCTAGCTGGCAGTGGCTGCGTTGTTGACTTTGTAGGCTAGCTGGCAGTGGCTGCGTTGTTGACACTACACTAATCAAGTCGTTACGTTGAGTGTAATAGTTTCTACAGTGCTGCTATTCGGGGGCGAGCTGGCTAGCGAGCAGTGTTGATTACGTTACGTTGCGTTAAAAGAACGACAATAGCTGGCTAGCTAACCTAGAAAATCGCTCTAGACTACACAATTATCTTTGATACAAAGACGGCTACGTAGCTAGCTATGTAGCTAGCTACGATCAAACAAATCAAACCGTTGTGCTGTAATGAAATTAAATGAAAATGTGATACTACCTGTGGAAATTGCTGCAAAGAAACCACTGCTAAAGGACACCAATAAGAAGAAGAGACTTGCTTGGGCCAAGAAACACGAGCAATGGACATTAGACTGGTGGAAATGTGTACTTTGGTCTGATGAGTCCAAATTTGAGATTTTTTGCTCCAACCGCAGTGTCTTTGTGAGACGCAGAGTAGGTGAACGAATGATATCCGCATGTGTGGTTCCCACCGGGAAGCATGGAGGAGGTGTGATGGTGTGGAGGTGTTTTGCTGGTGACACTGTCTGTGATTTATTTAGAATTCAAGGCACACTTAACCAGCATGGCTACCACAGCATTCTGCAACTATTTGCCATCCCATCTATATGTCTAATGACATAGTTTGTTTAATCTGGAGTCTGTTTCTTCCGACTGGCAGTCTGTAGAGTAACTATTCTACTCTCAAAAGTAAGTTGAGACTCCAACTGAGTTCCTATTCTGTATGGTTTATATGACCCGCTGGCCTACTTAGGGTTGCCCATCCCTGGACGAGAGAGTCATTTTCACCCTAGTGTAGGGCCTCGCGTGTTAAGGACAAGGTAGACTAGGATGAACATCGGCCGTGCGCTGTAGATCACCTGCAGAGTGTCGATGAACGACGGTGATCGATTTAACATGTACTGTATAATTGTTGGGAAGTTAACAGAAAACAACGGCTGATGTTCTGTGGTTAGAGGCGATAGGATGGCCACCCACTGAGTTGGCTAAAGCAGACGTTCATGTTGGTCTGTCTTTTCCTTTAACATCCTTTAAGAAGGCTCATGGCCATACCGTAGTAGGTCTAGTCTTCCCAGTGTTCATAGGGTCTTTCCTATAAACTGTTTCTCCCTGAAGGTCTGGAATTACTTGCAGATATACCCGTCATTCTCCGTCTGCGGCACAGTGCCTTTATGGCTGTGTTTAGACAGGAAGCCCAATTCTGATATTTTTTTCTCTCACTAATTGTTCTTTTGACCAATCAGATCAGCTCCGAAAAAGGTCTGATGTGAAAAGATCCGATGTGAGTGGTCAAAAGACCAATTACTGGAAGAAAAAAATTGGGATTGGACTGCCTGTCTAAACACACCCTGTAAGAAATAGACAACGATGACAAATTAATCATCAAGTTGCTGATACGCTTCGAATGCAATGAGGCAGGAAAGACTCCCCAAACCCACACCTCTCTCCCCCCGTTGCCTAGCAACTATTGATCCTCCCAAAAACCCACACCTCTCTCCCCCCGTTGCCTAGCAACTATTGATCCTCCCAACATTTCTAATCCAGATTCTGGAGCCTGGAAAATGTTATAAGGAGCCTCGGCTTTACGACATATGGAAAATTAAAAGACAATTTAGGGTCTAATGTATTTTCGCTTTTTTTCACATCTTAGATTATGAAACGGACAATATCAATGGAAACAATTTTCAAGATAAATGAGAGATGTAAGGAATATTTCATTTGAATTTAGGATATACAGTAGGCTTCCCTTAAAGATAGAGCACTGTTTTGTAAACATGTGATAGAAATATTTGCAGTACCTACCCACTGGGCATAGATGTCATTTCAGCATCTAGTTTAGATTTACATTTGGTTGAGTTGTCAACTAACTTTAATTCAACTAAAAATCAACAGCAAATGTCACCATGTCATTAGATTAGGTTCAAAGTCGGGTGAAAAAATACAAAATGCCCTTATGAGTTAATGTCTTCACGTGGATTTGTTTTAGTTGAAATTATGTGGAAACTACGTTGATTCAACTAGTTTTAACCCAGTGGGTATAGTATTTTAATGTGATATGATAGGCCTATTATGAATGGAGTTATTTATTTAGTATTTTTTGTTGTTTTAATTTGACCTCCTGTAATTACTACGTTGTCTGATCTCTGCAACCGTCTCAATCCCACTGTCACGTTCTGTCCATCGTTCGTATGTGTTTTCCTTGTTTTAGTGTTGGTCAGGACGTGAGCTGGGTGAGCATTCTATGTTGCGTGTCTGGTTTGTCTATTTCTATGTTTGGCCTGATATGGTTCTCAATCAGAGGCAGGTGTTAGTCATTGTCTCTGATTGGGAACCATATTTAGGTAGCCTGTTTTGTGTTGGGTTTTGTGGGTGATTGTTCCTGTCTCTGTGTTTTGCACCACCAGATAGGACTGTTTAGGTTTTCACTTTTCTTGTTTTGTATAGTCTGTTCATGTATAGTCGTCTTTATTAAAAACATGAATAACCACCACGCTGCATTTTTGTCCGCCTCTCTTTCACCAGAAGAAAACCCTTACACCCACCCATGGCTGTGCGCCTGCCCAGTCATGTGAAATCCATAGATTGGGGTCTAATGAATTTATTTCAATGTACTGATTTCCTTATATTAACTGTAACTCAGTTAAAAATAGTTGAAAATGTTGCATGTTGCGTTTATATTTTTGTTCAGTATATAAATTATCTCTATAAGCAATGACACCATCCCTCACTCTGTGTGTGTACCATGGGACTTTGGTGTACAATCATTTCCCCAGGTTTGCAAACACCTTTCAAGATGGGGATGCGCATGGGACATAATCTTTGCACACACAGCAGCATGACATGGATGGTATACACAGAACTGCTGCCTCAGATTGCTTGATTTAAAACAGTGTGAGACCTGGGTTGTATTCATTAGTGCACACTGTCACAAAATGTTTCGAAAGCTTTTCTAATTGGACAAGTTCAGATAGTCCCTCCTTGTTTCAATCCGCTTTCTTCTGTTTGGTACCAAATGAACACAACCCAGCTTCTCTGAATGCTAACTCATTGTTTATTAACACAACAACAACATGTGACTGGAACAAAGCCTTGAGATAAATATACCTCTGAGAGATCAGGAAAGGATTATGTCTAATGAACCTGTTGATCTAGCCTTGGGTAAATCTCAAATGACACCCCTTTCCCTACAATATAGTGCACTACTTTTGTCCAGAGCCTCATAGAAAGACAAACAGTACAGCTCTATTACGTTAGCCTAAAGAGCTGTTTGTCTTTGTTTAGTATGTGACTGGCCAAAAGTAGTGCACTATAAAGGGAATAAGGTATGATCTGAGTCTGGATTGATTTGCAGATAAGAGAATCTGGGTGTAAGGTAACTAACTACCATATAGTCTCAACGAAGTCTGTGGACAGAGGAGGCTTTTCTGGTGAGCAATGCACTGTCGTAATCTATAGTATTCGCTCCTCTTTCACCCCGGCTGCCTCACCCTGATTCAGATGACCATCCTACCCATGCTAGATTACGTAGATGTAATATATAGATCGGCAGGTAAGGGTGCTCTCGAGCAGCTAGATGTTCTTTGTCAGGGTTTTCCTGTGGTGAAGTAGAGGACCAAAACGCAGCGTGGTTATATTGATTCATGTTTAATAAAAACAGATAAACATGAACACTACAAAACAATAAACGTGGAAAACCAAAAACAGTCCTATCTGGTGCAAAACACAGAGACAGGAACAATCACCCACAAAACCCAACACAAAACAGGCTACCTAAATATGGTTCCCAATCAGAGACAATGACTAACACCTGCCTCTGATTGAGAACCATATCAGGCCAAACATAGAAATAGACAAACCAGACACGCAACATAGAATGCCCACCCAGCTCACGTCCTGACCAACACTAAAACAAGGAAAACACATACGAACGATGGACAGAACGTGACATTCTTTGCCACTCGGCCATCAGATTTGCCACCAATGCTCCTTGTAGATCACTGCACTCTATACTCCTCTGTAAACTGGTCATCTCTGTATACCCACCGCAAGACCCAGGCCTCACTCCCTATCCGAGACATCTACTGCAGCCCTCATCCTCCACATACAACACCCGTTCTGCCAGTTACATTCTGATAAAGGACCCCAAAGCACACACATCCCTGGGTTGCTCCTCTTTTCAGTTCGCTGCAACTAGCGACTGGAACGAGCTGCAACAAACACTCAAACTGGATGGTTTTATCTCAATCTCTTCATTCAATGACTCAATCATGGACACTCTCACTGACAGTTGTGGCTGCTTTGCGTGATGTATTGTTGTCTCTACTTTCTTGCCCTTTGTGTTGTCTGTGCCCAATAATGTTTGTACCATATTTTCTCCTGCTACCATGTTGTGCTACTGCCATGTTGTGCTGCTACCATGTTGTTGCCATGTTGTGCTGCTACCATGTTGTGTTGCTGCCATGTTGTTGACATGTTGTGTTGCTACCATGTTGTTGCCATGTTGTTGCCATGTTGTGTTGCTACCATGTTGTTGCCATGTTGTTGCCATGTTGTTGACATGTTGTGTTGCTACCATGTTGTTGCCATGTTGTTGCCATGTTGTTGACATGTTGTGTTGCTACCATGTTGTTGCCATGTTGTTGCCATGTTGTGTTGCTACCATGTTGTTGCCATGTTGTTGCCATGTTGTTGCCATGTTGTGTTGCTACCATGTTGTTGCCATGTTGTTGCCATGTTGTGTTGCTACCATGTTGTTGCCATGTTGTTGCAATGTTGTTGCCATGTTGTGTTGCTACCATGTTGTTGCCATGTTGTTGCCATGTTGTGTTGCTACCATGTTGTTGCCATGTTGTTGCCATGTTGTGTTGCTACCATGTTGTTGCCATGTTGTGCTGCTACCATGTTGTGTTGCTGCCATGTTGTTGACATGTTGTGTTGCTACCATGTTGTTGCCATGTTGTTGCCATGTTGTGTTGCTACCATGTTGTTGCCATGTTGTTGCCATGTTGTTGCCATGTTGTGTTGCTACCATGTTGTTGCCATGTTGTTGCCATGTTGTTGACATGTTGTGTTGCTACCATGTTGTTGCCATGTTGTTGCCATGTTGTGTTGCTACCATGTTGTTGCCATGTTGTTGCCATGTTGTTGCCATGTTGTGTTGCTACCATGTTGTTGCCATGTTGTTGCCATGTTGCGTTGCTACCATGTTGTTGCCATGTTGTGTTGTTGCCATGTTGTTGCCATGTTGTGTTGCTACCATGTTGTTGCCATGTTGTTGCCATGTTGTGTTGCTACCATGTTGTTGCCATGTTGTGTTGCTACCATGTTGTTGCCATGTTGTGTTGCTGCCATGTTGTTGCCATGTTGTGTTGCTACCATGTTGTTGCCATGTTGTTGCCATGTTGTGTTGCTACCATGTTGTTGCCATGTTGTTGCCATGTTGTTGCCATGTTGTGTTGCTACCATGTTGTTGCCATGTTGTGTTGCTACCATGTTGTTGCCATGTTGTTGCCATGTTGTTGCCATGTTGTGTTGCTACCATGTTGTTGCCATGTTGTGTTGCTACCATGTTGTTGCCATGTTGTTGCCATGTTGTGTTGCTACCATGTTGTTGTCATGTTGTGTTGCTACCATGTTGTTGACATGTTGTGTTGCTACCATGTTGTTGACATGTTGTGTTGCTACCATGTTGTTGACATGTTGTGTTGCTACCACGCTGTGTTGTCATTTGTTGCTGCCTTGCTATGTTATTGTCTTAGGTCTCTCGTTATGTAGTGTTGTGTTGTCTCTGTTGTCGTGATGTGTGTTTTGTCCTATATTTTTATTTTATTTTTAATCCCAGCCTCCGTCCCCGCAGGAGGCCTTTTGCCTTTTGGTAGTCCGTCATTGTAAATAAGAATTTGTTCTTAAATGACTTGCCTAGTAGAAAAAGTACTACATAGTGTGGTGCTGTGTGTAATGACCCTGAGCCATGCACAGTTTCCACTATTAGATTATTTTCCAGTGTTACTTTTCACCAAGCAACTTGTCCTCAAACATGCACACACTCACACTTGAATGCACTCACATGCACATAGAAGTGTGCGCATGCACTCACATGCACGTACTAGGGCACGCACTCACACACTCAATAAATAGAGAGATGTAGAACAACATATCCTCTCATTTTGAGGTCAGTTCAGTCTTTGGAGGAAAAGGGGAGCTAAATCAGGACCATACCAGTCTTTATGCCTGAAAAGGGAGTTTGAAAACATTTGTGTGTGTGTGTGTGTGTTTGTGTGTTTGTGTGTGTGTGTGTGTGTGTGTGTGTGTGTGTGTGTGTGTGTGTGTGTGTGTGTGTGTGTGTGTGTGTGTGTGTGTGTGTGTGTGTGTGTGTGTGTGTGTGTGTGTGTGTGTGTGTGTGTGTGTGTGTGTCTAATGAGTAGCTCTTGTGGAGCTGATTAACTGTGTGTGAGTGATTATGAGATGATGTATTCAATCAACCAACACATTCACTAATCAAGAACAGAGATGACTTTCCATGACTTTCACACTGAGACTAAAATCAAATCAAACTTAACTTTATTAGTCACATGCGCCGAATACAACAGGTGGAGATCTTACCGTGAAATGCTTACTTACAAGCCCTTAACCAGCAATGCAGTTCAATAAAGAGTTAAGAAAATATATATATTTTTTCAGATTTAACTAGGCAAGTCAGTTAAGAACAAATTCATATTTAGAATGATGGCCTAGGAACAGTGAGTTAACTGCCTTGTTCAGGGGCAGAACGACAGATTTTTACCTTGTCAGCTCGGGGATTTGATATAGCAACCTTCCGGTTACTGGCCCAACGCTCTAACCACTAGGCTACCTGTTGCCCCAAATGAAATTTTAAATATTACACAAAGTAACACAATAAAATAACAATAACCAGGCTATATACAGGGGGGTACCGGTACCGAGTCAATGTGCAGGTGTACAGGTTAGTCAAGGTCATTTGTTCATGTAGGTAGGGGTAAAGTGACTATGTATAGATAATAAACTGACAGTAGCAGCAGAGTACAACCAAATGGGGGGGGGCGGGTGTCAATGTTAATAGTCCAGGTGGCCATTTGATTAATTATTCAGCAGTCTATTGCCCCCAAGAGCCATAGGTACAGCCTAACACTCTGGAAACTATCCTCCATTTCGTCATTCACTCCATGACAATGACATTCTAATTTGCAGTCTGTCTTGGAACATGATGGAGCCAAGATGTTAAAGCTCAAACAGGATTTGCCTGGCCTGTACGTCTATGGCTGTCTGTGAACTCCAACAGCCCATCCCTACTCAACAGAACCAAGGCCACACAGACAACTAATGGGACTCTAGGGTTCACTTCTTTTTCACAATTCACACAAATCCATTCATTATGTTGACAGATGTCATCATAAACAACTTTAGATTGTATTAACTAGGGAACATTCCTATCAAGGCAAGAGAAGGGAAAACGTGATCATGGGGATTGTCTAACAAAATGCATATTTCAGACTGAGGTAAATGATAATACATTACAGTATGATAGAGTATATGATATAGTATTACAGTATGATGCAGTATTACAGTATGATAGAGTATATGATACAGTATTACAGTATGATGCAGTATTACAGTATGATAGAGTATATGATATAGTATTACAGTATGATGCAGTATTACAGTATGATAGAGTATATGATACAGTATTACAGTATGATGCAGTATTACAGTATGATAGAGTATATGATATAGTATTACAGTATGATGCAGTATTACAGTATGATAGAGTATATGATTCAGTATTACAGTATGATGCAGAATATGTTGCAGTATTACAGTATGATGGATTATATTATGCAGTATTACAGTATGAGGCAGTGTTACAGTATGATGCCTGATTACAGTATAATGCTGTAGATATGTGGAATTATTACCATACTAACAGACACAGATCATTTCCAGATGTGTAAGTCCATTATGAGTTCAGGTCTTTATTTAGTTTCCAGATGTGTAAGTCCATTATGAGTTCAGGTCTTTATTTAGTTTCTAGATGTGTAAGTCCATTATGAGTTCAGGTCTTTATTTAGTTTCCAGATGTGTAAGTCCATTATGAGTTCAGGTCTTTATTTAGTTTCCAGATGTGTAAGTCCATTATGAGTTCAGGTCTTTATTTAGTTATAATGATGGACCATTTCCAGATGTGTAAGTCCATTATGAGTTCAGGTCTTTATTTAGTTTCCAGATGTGTAAGTCCATTATGAGTTCAGGTCTTTATTTAGTTTCTAGATGTGTAAGTCCATTATGAGTTCAGGTCTTTATTTAGTTTCCAGATGTGTAAGTCCATTATGAGTTCAGGTCTATCTTTATTTAGTTATAATGATGGAAACTGTCATAAATCAGCATTGTAATTGGAATGTCTGACAAGCATCTTTCATTTTGAAACGGATGCATAGTCTATTTCAAAGCCAAATTCCTCTGGGATACAGATAATAGGGAAAAGGCCATTGTTAGAGCACATACTGTATTTTGGGTGGAAGGGAATCCATAGAAAGACACATCATTTATGTAGAAATACACATGTGATGTAATGAAAATAGAATGTGCTGTACGGGCATAATAGAATTCCCTGAGGCAAGGCCGTCACAATTGTAACATGCACATCGTTGCCATGTTCTCAAGATATTGTCACGTTGTATATTGAAAGGTGACGAGCGCAGGAATACGTAACAGAGGGTTTTATTTACTCCAGCCAATCAAAAGAGCGAGGTGTAAAACCTCTAAATAATACACGGAACGAGACCCGTAAAGAAAGTGCACAATGGGCATAGCGTCATCCGGGTTAGGGAGGGTTTGGCCGGTAGGGATTTCCTTGTCTCAAAGCGCACCAGTGACTCCTGTGGCGGGCCGGGCGCAGTGCGCGCTAACCAAGGTTTGCGGTGTTTCCTACGACACATTGGTGCCTTCCGGGTTGGATGCGCGTTGTAGCGATGAGTCAAGATAGTAGCTACTAAACAATTGGATACCACAAAATTGGGGAGAAAAGGGGGTAAAATTAAAAATAATAATAATGATAATTTTTTAAAGTGCACAATAACACATAGCATGGAAGCCGATACAACAGAACAGGTGCTCACAAGACCAACGGACATGGTAACAATAACCTACAAGGACAATGGGGAACAGAGGGCACATGCATAAATGACTAATCAGGGGGAATGGGAACCAGGTGTGCATGAGACAAGACAGTCCGGGGTTGGTGGTAATGAATCCTGTTCAGTGACACATAGAAGGCCAGTCACTAAAATATTTTCACTGAAAAGTAACATGATATCCTTTCAACCTGATATAATTAAGTAGGTTTTTTATACCCCGTATTTGTAGCCAGACTAAAAAAGTTTCTATCACCAAACTCATTAGGGGTATGCAAGGTAACATCAATTCTGTTTGGTCTGGATTATTTTTAAAAATCACTTTTCCACTTTTTTAGTCTGGGAACAGGGAACATTGGCAATATACTGCTATTCAATACCTAGGTGTCAGATCGTGATCTTGTTCCCATTTTTTTCCCAAGTTTATTTTTCAGTTTCTTGTTGGAAAAGTCTTTCCAGTGGGCACAGACGTCAAGTCAATGTTTATTCCACATTGGTTCAACGTCATTTCATTGAAACGACGTGGAGACAACTTTTATTCAACCAGTGTGTGTCTAGTGGGTTGATGATGCTGTAGATTACGCTTATAATGAGGATGATGCTCATCTTTATAGCAGTAAGTGAATTCCCCCAGCAATCATTTCACTTTAGTAATGTATTCCGTTTCTCCCGTACGCATGAGTCATTCTGAAGCGCCGTGACACACTGCAATGGGAGAAGAATTACATGTTACTACAGCTGAAGGTGCAGGGCTACTGACAAATCCGGAACACTACACAGAGCTATTCTGCTTGGAACCTGCATATTCTGCAAAATGCTCATCATTAAGCTCAGAGGTGTGTGTGTGTGTGTGTGTGTGTGTGTGTGTGTGTGTGTGTGTGTGTGTGTGTGTGTGTGTGTGTGTGTGTGTGTGTGTGTGTGTGTGTGTGTGTGTGTGTGTGTGTGTGTGAGACACTGACAGGCCATGCAAATGTATTCAAATTATTCTTGCAGAGTGGTTCCCACTTATAATTTATCCTCTAAGGAGGTGTTGCAGCATTTACAAAATCAGTCAAGAAAAACTTGTTTTTTCCCCTGGTCTGTTTTCCTAAGCAGGACACACACAGGCACACACACACACTTGCATGCACTCACAAGCACCCACCCACTCAGCCACCCACACGTAAACACACACATACATACACATGCACGCAGGGAAGCAGGCAGACACTCTTCAAATAGGTCAGAAGATAGTTAGAATAACTCTTTCTCAGTTCAAAACCTTTGGAAAAAATAGGGTAAACTTCTCTCGCACCTTAATGTCATGGCTCAGAAGGAGAGCCATGACAATCACCACCTTCCGGAGACACCTGAAACCCCACCTCTTTAAGGAATACCTAGGATAGGATAAGTAATCCTTCCCACCCCTCCCCCCTTTAAGATTTAGATGCACTATTGTAAAGTGACTGTTCTACTGGATGTCATAAGGTGAATGCACCAATTTGTAAGTCGCTCTGGATAAGAGCGACTGCTAAATGACTTAAATGTAAATGTAAATGAGAGAAAAAGACTGAGGCGAACCATGATTGATATTGCTCTGCAAATGGAAATGTGCTCTTTCAGAGTGAGTGTGCTTCCAGCGGCTCAGGAAATGTGCTCTTTCAGAGTGAGTGTGCTTCCAGCGGCTCAGGAAATGTGCTCTTTCAGAGTGAGTGTGCTTCCAGCGGCTCAGGAAATGTGCTCTTTCAGAGTGAGTGTGCTTCCAACGGCTCAGGAAAGTACTTTTTGTTGTTGTTGTTTGGAACTACTTAGTGACCCCCCCCCCCAGTCTTCCACTGTAAAAACACAGTTCCATGGAACAGATGACAGTTTTACAACAGCGGGTACCGGGTTCTGGAAGAACATTGAAATAGACCAGGCCCCTCGGCTGCTTCACACAGACAGACAGAGGCACTAGGTCATTTTTGTTCTGTTAGACAAAGCCTTCGCCTTGGACTGCAAACCTATTTTTTTCTCTTCCAATTTCATTTACTCCCAGTGACCATGTGCTGACGTCCTACAGAGACGGTTCTGTGTTTTGTCAAATATGGAGAGGCAGCATAGACTAGCCATTACATCCCAGACCCCTTCTAAATAAAGGTTAAGTCAAATAAAATAACTACTTTGCCTGTCTGCACATAAACTGACCTGCATGGAGAGAGGTACTCTAATCTTTCTGTACAGCACTTTGAGATATCAGCTGATGTACGAAGGGCTATATAAATAAATGTGATTTGATTTGATTTGATCTAAGCAGGTCCGGTATTTCTAAGGAGATACTTCTCACATTATTCAGCACATGTAAGTAATGCATGTCAGAGGGGTAGACCTGGTATGTACCTAGCTAACAACCCAACAACTCAAACCTAGGCCACCAGCACCAATGACGAACGCCATAAACACTGTCCCAATAAGGGATTTCTCTAGGGCATTGCTTATCGGGCCAGTATAGTTAGGCCCTGTCCAGGATAAACTATTAACCCTCCTCCCTAGGCATTCGTGTAGATCTGAGATAGCTGGATAGGCGTAAGCAAGAAGGTGAATGCATTTTGAAGTAAATCTCATGTCATTGTCATTAAATGTCAATGTCATTAAAGCAGGTTAATATGCCAATGAATATATTCGGAGAACGTGGCAAGCATGTTCTGTGTATGACTGATGTGACGTTGATGGAATGTTCTGTGTATGACTGATGGAATGTTCTGTGTATGACTGATGGAATGTTCTGTGTATGACTGATGGAATGTTCTGTGTATGACTGATGTGATGTTGATGGAATGTTCTGTGTATGACTGATGGAATGTTCTGTGTATGACTGATGGAATGTTCTGTGTATGACTGATGTGATGTTGATGGAATGTTCTGTGTATGACTGATGGAATGTTCTGTGTATGACTGATGGAATGTTCTGTGTATGACTGATGGAATGTTCTGTGTATGACTGATGTGACGTTGATGGAATGTTCTGTGTATGACTGATGGAATGTTCTGTGTATGACTGATGTGACGTTGATGGAATGTTCTGTGTATGACTGATGGATTGTTCTGTGTATGACTGATGTGACGTTGATGGAATGTTCTGTGTATGACTGATGGAATGTTCTGTGTATGACTGATGTGACGTTGATGGAATGTTCTGTGTATGACTGATGGAATGTTGATGGAATGTTCTGTGTATGACTGATGGAATGTTCTGTGTATGACTGTGACGTTGATGGAATGTTCTGTGTATGACTGATGTGATGTTGATGGAATGTTCTGTGTATGACTGATGTGACGTTGATGGAATGTTCTGTGTATGACTGATGTGATGTTGATGGAATGTTCTGTGTATGACTGATGTGACGTTGATGGAATGTTCTGTGTATGACTGATGTGATGTTGATGGAATGTTCTGTGTATGACTGATGTGACGTTGATGGAATGTTCTGTGTATGACTGATGGAATGTTCTGTGTATGACTGATGTGACGTTGATGGAATGTTCTGTGTATGACTGATGTGATGTTGATGGAATGTTCTGTGTATGACTGATGTGATGTTGATGGAATGTTCTGTGTATGACTGATGTGACGTTGATGGAATGTTCTGTGTATGACTGATGTGACATTGATGGAATGTTCTGTGTATGACTGATGGAATGTTCTGTGTATGACTGATGTGACGTTGATGGAATGTTCTGTGTATGACTGATGTGATGTTGATGGAATGTTCTGTGTATGACTGATGTGATGTTGATGGAATGTTCTGTGTATGACTGATGTGACGTTGATGGAATGTTCTGTGTATGACTGATGGAATGTTCTGTGTATGACTGATGTGACGTTGATGGAATGTTCTGTGTATGACTGATGTGATGTTGATGGAATGTTCTGTGTATGACTGATGTGATGTTGATGGAATGTTCTGTGTATGACTGATGTGACGTTGATGGAATGTTCTGTGTATGACTGATGGAATGTTCTGTGTATGACTGATGTGACGTTGATGGAATGTTCTGTGTATGACTGATGGAATGTTGATGGAATGTTCTGTGTATGACTGATGGAATGTTCTGTGTATGACTGTGACGTTGATGGAATGTTCTGTGTATGACTGATGTGATGTTGATGGAATGTTCTGTGTATGACTGATGTGACATTGATGGAATGTTCTGTGTATGACTGATGGAATGTTCTGTGTATGACTGATGTGACGTTGATGGAATGTTCTGTGTATGACTGATGTGACGTTGATGGAATGTTCTGTGTATGACTGATGGAATGTTCTGTGTATGACTGATGTGACGTTGATGGAATGTTCTGTGTATGACTGATGTGACGTTGATGGAATGTTCTGTGTATGACTGATGTGATGTTGATGGAATGTTCTGTGTATGACTGATGGAATGTTCTGTGTATGACTGATGTGACGTTGATGGAATGTTCTGTGTATGACTGATGTGACGTTGATGGAATGTTCTGTGTATGACTGATGGAATGTTCTGTGTATGACTGATGTGACGTTGATGGAATGTTCTGTGTATGACTGATGTGACGTTGATGGAATGTTCTGTGTATGACTGATGGAATGTTCTGTGTATGACTGATGTGACGTTGATGGAATGTTCTGTGTATGACTGATGTGACGTTGATGGAATGTTCTGTGTATGACTGATGGAATGTTCTGTGTATGACTGATGTGATGTTGATGGAATGTTCTCCGAAACCTCAGAAAACTGGACGCAGGAATGTTCCTGCAACGTCCCCCCCAAAAATGTGTCTGGAACATGAATGTTGTGACCACATTCTAGATAACCACATTCTAGATAACCACATTCTAGATAACCACATTCTAGATAACCACATTCTAGATAAGTTCTTCTTGACATTAACAGAATGTTCTCCGAACTTTAACACCAAAACATGCGAAAAAGTTAATCCGAAGGTTTTCGCTAAAATAGATTGAATATTCCCCTAACTAAAGGAAAACTGGACACTACGTGTAACAGTGTAACGTTACATGTAACATTACGAGTAACAGTACAAAAACATTCTCTCTACCTAGATTTGTTAGCTGGGTAGCTGTGATATTTGAAGGGCCTTGCTATATGAAACATGACATTTTACAGAACAAAACATCCCACTGAGTTTACATACATGTAAACATAAGAAGCATATCAATAATTGTATGAGTTCTTTATTAAACATATTATAAACTGGGTGGTTCTAGTCCTGAATGCTGATTGGCTGAAAGCCATGGTACATCAGACCGTATACCACAGGGTATAACAAAACATTTATTTGTACCGTTGTAATTACATTAGTAACCAGTTTATAATAGCAATAAGGCACCTCAGGGGTTGGTGGTATATACCACGGCTAAGGGCTGTATTCAGGCAACCCATGTTGCGTCGTGCATAAGAACCAATCTAATCAAATCAAACTTTGTCACATGCGCCGAAGTGTAGACCTTACCGTGAAAAGCTACTTACAAGCCCTTAACCAACAGTGCAGTTCAAGAAGAGTTAAGAAATATTTAACAAATAAACTAAAGTAAAAAATAAAAAATAATAAAAAGTAACACAATGATATAACAATAACGAGGCTGTATACAGGGGTTACCAGTACCGAGTCAGTGTCCGGGGGTACAGGTTATGTCATTTGTACATGTAGGTAGGGGTGAAGTGACTATGTATAGATAATAATCAGCGAGTAGCAGCAGTGTACAAAACAAATGGAGGGGGGGGTGTCAATGTAATATTCCGGTGGCCATTTGATTAATTGTTCAGCAGTATTATGGCTAGAAGCTGTTAAGGAGCCTTTTGGTCCAAGACTTAGCACTCCGGTACCGCTTGCCGTGTGGTAGCAGAGAAAACAGTCTATGACCGCTGCTTTTAATCAGGGCAAGGCGCAAGGCAATCAAACAAGCTAAGCGTCAGTATAGAGACAAAGTAGAATCTCAATT